>NC_142869.1:77435000-77690000 GCF_051225735.1 Oryctolagus cuniculus | reverse complement strand
TCTCTAGACTTTGGATTTCTTATCTGTGAAATAATGAAAGTGTAAAGGATGGTATATAAAGACTCACTTCATTAAAAAACTTCATGAATTCCTTGTTCCTACTTAATACGTCTATAAGAACATATACTTTTGTGATATAAACACTTTTAATTTCATGATACTGCAATTTAAAAAAAAAAAAAACAGAGAGAGAGAGAGAGAAAGAGAGAGAGAGAGAGAGAGAGAGAGAGAGAGAGAGAGATTCCACATTCTGGAGCCAAAGCTGGGAGTGAAAAACTCAACCCAGGTCTGCCCACATGGGAGGTAGGAACCCAATCACTTGAGGCACCACTGCTGCCTCTCAGGGTCTGTGTTAGGAGTGGAGAAAGATAGTGAATTCAGGACTCCAATACAGTACAGGGGCATTTGAACCAGCATCTTAACTGCTAAGTTCTATGTCAAATGCTTATGATAACGCTTTCATTTTAATATCTGACCTAGAGTTAAGAAAGGAGTGTCTCATGTGTAAAGAAAGCATCTCTTCTTCTTTCAGGTGCTTTCCAAAACGCTTGATGAGCTGCGCAAATGCCTCACAACTCCAGTATCAGCATTTCTCCTGTAGCTTCTGTAGCACTAAATACTCAATATTCTCTCATCAGGCTTAGAGAACTCCCAAAGACTGGTAAAAACAAGTCTCTTGTGGGCCAGTGAAATTCTATATGACATCTTAGTGTGTTTTACTCTACTCTGGGCAAAAATGCAGATTAATCAACTGAAAACTATGGGTTGGTATAGTCTATAAATTGATAACTACATGGATGCACCTCAAGTTATACATGCTGGAGCAGGTATCTGACCTAGCAGTTAAGATGCTGGCTGACACCTTGCATCCTAGGTTAGAATACTTGGATTGCAGTCCCCCTCCACTCTTGATGCTAACTTCCTGCTAACGCAAACACTAGGAAGCAGCAGGTGATGGCTCAAGTAGCTGGCTCCCTGTCACCTATATGGGAGAAATGAATTGAGTTCCTGTCTCTTAACTTCGGACTCAGCCAGTGCAAATTGCAGGTATTTGGGAAGCAAATGAGATCTATTGGTGTCTCTCAAATTAAAACATAATGAATTTAAATTTTTTAAAAAAAATTATAGATGCTGAACAGTGTACAACAGGTCAAAAGAAATACATGACTTGCATACTTTGGATCTATTAGCTACCCACTGTGTTAGGTGGTAGAGAGATATCAAGAATATATGAAATGATAGAACATAATTTTAGTATCATACAGCAATTAAAAACAGTTTAAAAAAATGAATAACTATGACCCAATCCTCAAAAGTGCTAGTGATAACTGGTACATTGTTTAATTGATTTTGCTTTTTAAAAGTTAATTTCTTTATTTTTTATTATTAGTCATGTATTGCAGCATTAAAATTAACATAAAGGTGAGAATAACACATGATCTTTATATGTCATCTTATTAAAATGAAGCTATTTTTAATACTTTTAAGAGGCCTATCAGAAAACACAATTTATATCCTCAAAGTATATTTTGTCAGTTTCAAGTATAATTTTTGCATTCATATTCTTTTATGAATTTTAATGGAGACACTTAAATTGTAATTATTCCTCTCAGCACAAATGCAGGTAACAAATGGAATTCAATCAGTGTTTGCGCATAATGACCATCATTAAGAGAGAAATAATAATGACATTCTCTCTGCATTAAACTTGCAGACTCTTTACACAATGATCTGAATCCCATTATTGATCTCCATGGAGATATGCAATTGTCACCTATTCTGCATAATATCTGAATGTTAAATACATTTGTTTGGAACAAATATTTTAATGAATACAGTCAGTTCCACTTAATTAACTATCTGATAACTGAATATTTTTACTTAATAATTCAACTTGGAATTTCAAAATTGTCCTATTTTTTATTCAAATGCACTTGAGATTAGTCATAGATATTCATTTGAATGTTCATAAAATATATGTGGAGTTTAAAATTCCCCTTGGCTTTCTTTAAAGTACATCCATTAGAGGGACAGTGGAGAGGTATTTTTCATCTGTTTGAAATAATTTTTTCTCATCACTGTTGTTGAAAATAACCTGTTAGAAGCTTACTTGTACAATACATATTCTGACAAAAGTCCTTTTGCACTTAACTTCCCTCATCATGTCATTGTTCATAAGCATGCCACTCTTCATCTTTATGTACATGTGTACATTTTTTTCTGTATGGGCATTTGGATTGGGAAGAAAAATATGAGTAAAATATTGAATTCATTTGTACAGAAAACTCCAGGAAAGCTATAATTGGTAAATATTTGAACTTTCCTTCAAGAAAAGAGTCAGATATAATATTTGCAACAATAGCAATAATATATACTAAGAATAATTGAATTAATTTTTGGACCATTGTAAAAGCACCACAGGCCAGCAAAAATCATATAAATTTATTTCACAAATATTACTGAGCAACTACGTTAAGTCCAGCATTGCACTTGGCAGTGGTAAAACCGTAATTAGTCACATATCCAGCCTGGCTTCAAGAAGCTCACCATCTTGAACAGAGGCCACACTCATGAAATAAGTTGAACAGAGTTGAAAAATACTAATGGTTTGACAAGAATGCCATAGGAGCACAGAAGTGAAAGCGAATATTCAGACCAAGAGAGATCAAGCAGCGTTCAGCGAGACAGCAAACTTTGAGCTATGTCTTAAAGGATGAACAGAATTTTTCCAGGCTTAAAATGTGGATAGAAAGGTTTTAGAATAAAGGAGGTTGTGTGAACAAAAGCTTGGAGGCATAAGAGTATGTGAATCTTTCAATTCTGCTAGAGTCTGGGTTGCATAGTGAACACTGTAGGGAATGGGACTATAAAGGTTACTATGATAACCACAACTTATTAAGCATTTGCTAGGTGCCAGGAGCTTGACACACATATCATTCTCTTGCTAAAACCCAGTACTGTATCATTTATATGGATACTGAAGTTATATTTAGAGATAAGAGAATTGCCCAATGTCACATAACCAATAAGTGGTAGGACTGGATTTCTGGACTGAGTCTATTGATGTCTAATGCTTGAACTGCAAGTGGAGTTGAAATGAGGTGGAAGGGCCTTGAATTGAAGTTAAGGGAGTTGGAGAAACATGGAAGGATTTTCTGCAGGGGAATGGAAAATTGAGGAAAAAAAAACTTTGGGTTATAATGTGGAGAGAATTTAGAGCAACGAGAGTTAAAATTAATCTGCAATTATGATGTTATTTAACTTTTTCAGGTAAGATTATTTCAAGGAGTAGAATGATAATGGGAATGGAAGGGAATACACTTAAAGAATTTCTTAGGATAATATCACTTGGGCTTGATTTTGGTTTGGGTAACTGAGTAGATCAAAATATCATTAGGGGAGAGAAAAGGATTCTGTGTTTCTCTTCCATATTCATGGAGATGGAAGAAGGCTTATACTGAAATAACACTGAAATTATGTTGATGTTAAAATGCTTCAGTTGTGTTTCAAGGAGGCTGTAGAAAAATTCAGCTAGGATATAGTTTTTTTTTTTTTTTTTGTTAGCTTTCATTTTAATCTCCCATTTCTTCTCAGGCTCTAGACAGCTAACGTGAGAAGGAGCAATCTGATTCACGCATAAATACTGGCAATACAATGTATTAATTTTTCCAATGTTACTAAAATAATAAAAAAACTTTGCCTCATGGAGGATAATACCCAAAGAAAGATTAAAAAAATTATTCACTTAATGTCAATGCTTTAAAGATTTATTTATTTGAAAGGCAGAGTTACAGAGATAGGCAGAAAGAGAGAGAGACAGATTGAGAGAGAGAGAGAGAGATTGAGAGAGAGATTTTCTATCTGCTGGTTTGCTTATGTCTGGGGCTGGGTCAGGCTGACTCCAAGAGCTAGGAGCCTCATCTAGTTCTTTCATGGTGGGTAACAGGGGCCCAAGTACTTGAGCCATCTTTTTACTGCTTTCCCAAGCTCATTAGCAAGGAGCTGGATCAGAAGTTGAGCAGACAGGACTGAAACCTGAGGCCATAAGTGATGCTGGCATTACAGTGGATTAACCCATTGTACTACTACCCAGTGATTAATTTCTTGTGTTTTGTGAGGGCCCCAGGTTCTTGGGAAGTGAAAATAAGATAACTAGTATTTTGCACGTAAGACAAACGCAAATATTTTGGGGCCAGAATGTAGATTGGGGTAGGCAGAGTAATGCTACCCTCTTCCAAAGATGTCCATGGTTTGACTCCTGGAAATTCTGAATATGTGGTTACATGGCAGGTGCAATTTTGCAGTTAGCATCTAGGTTATGGATTTTAGAATGAGGTGATTATACTGGCTTATCTGGGTGGACTTAATGCAAGAATAGACTGTTAAAAGTGAAAGAGGAAGGCAGGCCAGTCAGTTAAACATGTGTAAATGGAAGAAAAGGCAGGAGAGACTTGAACATGAATGGAATTCAACCCTGCATTGTTGGCCTTGCATATGGAGGGATATGGATGGACGAGAGGAGTGCACAGAAGCTGAGAAGTGCCCTCATCTGACTGCTGTAGAATTAAAGACCTCAGTCTTGCACCTGCAAGGAACTAATTTCTGCCAGAATGTGAAGTATCAAGGAAGCAGACTCTCCCCTGGACAATCTTACCTGTGAGATCATGAACTTTTCTTGTTCTAAGTTTGTGGTAATTTGTTACTGCGGTAATAACAAGCTAATGCAAATGACAATGAAAATGTTTACCTTATAGAAATGCAGAGATTTTAAATACAGAAATGTATGTACTAAAAAAAAGAAGAAATGTGTGTACTGCACCTAATACTTAGGAAATATTAAAAATGGTTAACTATTACTTTTGTCATTATAGCACTGATTCTAAGTTTAGACCTTGGCCTGCAGAGAATTTTTCCATTCAACAGGAGTGCTCTGGGACCGGCCTCCCCTGTGTCCATGGCTTGCTGCCATCAGTTTCAGAAAGAGGACTCCAAATCCAGGCATAATTTAAAGTAGACTTACAATTCCTCATATTCTTCTTGGGATCCACCTCCTCCAGGAATGACAATGAAGTCTAATTTTTAGAGAAAAGATACAAATTTTGCTCCTTAATACCCTTTCCCCCAAAAAATCAAGCATCATCAGAGACATCACAAATGCAATTCATGTTAAAGACAACACTCACCACTTAATCAAAGACCGTCTGTATTCAGGTCAATGATTAGGTCATGATTTCTCTCGAGGAACAATATGGTTAGTGTTTGCTTTATGCTCTGACACCAAAAGTCCCATTCAGGTGATCAGGACACAGAAGCAGTGTGCTTTCTCCCTTGTTGTCTTCCTGTCCAGGCTCCATTCATTTTACCACGGCATTCATACCACATTATTCCTTTGAAGGGCTACCTGTAGTTTATTGTTTTGGTAGTTAGGACAGGGACCATTTCAGGGCAGGATGTCTCAACTGCCAGTTACTGGAGTCTACATCTCCCCATGAGTGGCTTCCTCTGTCTTTGGAGTTTCTTTCACCTGTGTGTCTGGCAGAGAGATAGGGAATTATTTCAGGACTGTGACTCCATCAGTGGCTGATGAAGTTGATGAATAAATTCCCCAGCTCTTGGGTGGAATCATCAAGTTTCCAGTACCCGAAGGCTTCATTTACCAATAGTGGCAGCTTGCTCAATTGGGTACCAATTATTGACTTCCTTCTCTTTCTGTTTAAAATCAGCACTCTATTGTTGGTGTTTCCTTAGATTGCATTCCCAATAAAGTATGTTCACTTGAACCTTGGTCTTAGGAGTGACTTTGGGAGGAAATACTAACAATACTCTACTATGACAAATATGCTTTTGTTGAAAATAACAGCACTTAGGAGCCCATGGAAGGAGAATGTAGTGCAACTAAATCTATCCGTAGGGCCAACATTGTGGTACAGTAGGTAAACCACTGGTTGCAATACTGGCATTCTATCTCAGATCACAGTTTCAAGTTTTGGCTGCTCCACTTCTGATTAAGCTTCCTGCTAATGCATTTGGGAGAAAGCAGCAGAAGATGGCCCAGTTACTTGGGATCCTACCTCCCATAGGGAAGGCCAGGATGGAATTCCTGGCTCCTGGGTTCTGCACTGGCTGGCTATTGAGGTCATTTTGGGAGGAAAACAGCAGGTGGAAGATTTCTCTCTCTCTCCTCTCTCTCTCTCTCTCTCTCTCTCTCTCTCCCTGTCACTCTGCCTTTCAAATAAATGAAAAATAAATCTAAAAATCTTAAAACAAATACGTCTGTACATACATTCCGTCCTCCATCTTCACCTCACCCCCTGCCTTTTGATTTGTTTAGTGATAAGATCTAAACATTGGTCTGTAATCTGATGAATAAATGCTTTGAACATGTTTTATGTTCTTGGCCCTTAGGGAATATCGGAGTGAAAACAAAATAATAAAAGATATATGTGGCACCTCTTCTGTAATCTTATTTTCTAGGAGAAAGATAATTATCAATTATTCAAATAACATATGTGGTTACAATTGTGAGAATAAGAAGAATACAATATCATAATTTTTAAAACAAAATTTATTTTAGCTTTTAGTAGTCCAAAAGGTTTTTAAAAATTCACAAGTTTCAGTTATGGTTACTTATCTGTTTAATATATTGCTTTTTTTAAAAGATTTTACTTATTTATTTGAGAGTTACAGACAGAGGGAGAGACAGAGAGAAACCATTTGCTTGTTCACTCCTCAAATGGCCACAACGGTTGGAGCTGAGCTGATCTGAAGCCAAGAGCCAGGAGCTTCTTCTGGGTCACCCATATGTGTACAGGAACCCAAGCACTTGGGCCATCTTTCATTCCTTTCTCAGGCCATAGCAGAAACTTGGATCAGAAGAGAAGCAGCTGGGATTACAAGTGATGCCCATATGGGATGCTGTTGCCACAAATGGAAGTTTAGACCACTAAGCCACAGTGCCGGTCCCAATTTACTTTTTATTTTTTTAAATATGTTATTTATTTGAGAGGTAGAGTTACAGATAGAGAGTGCGAGATACAGAGAGAAGGGTATATTTTTAATATAATAATAATTCCAAAATAGTTCTTCACAACAGCTCTCATTTCTAACTTTTTCATGTAAGAAGTACAGGTCATAAAACGTATTAGTTGCAGAACCATGGTGAATCTGACTTTCATTTATATGAATATCCATGTGCTAGAACTTTCATGGGTAAATGATAAGCATCGGTTTTATCTGTCAGCAAATGCAGGAAACGATGAGGGAATTATTTTATTGAATGTAATTTTGACCCATAATGAAGAATTATTTTGGTAAATAAGTGAAAATTATGAAAACTGAAGGGTAACATGAATTTTTCATCCTTGAGTTCCTGATTTCCTTAAAAAAAAAAAACTGAAGCGCATTGTCAGGTGACTACTGTATATTTAAAGAAGGCAGATTTTTGCACTTTTCAGAGAAAAAGGTCTAAAGACCAAAACTTCTAAAGTGGGAGGTAGTTCAGTGTGGTTGGGAAGCTTTCACAAGAATCAGATTCTGACTCTACCTACAGTAGCAATACTCCCAGGGAGCAATAAACAGAGAGCACACTTGAAAAGATGAATCAAATTGCCTAGGGGAGCAGCTCCAAGTAACTCAGGTTTTAAGAGCACCTGGATGGAAGTTGAGACTGAGGATGAATATAAAAGAGTGGTGCAAAACTGCCGGTGTCGAGTCTAGGGGTTAAAACCCTGAGTAACTTTAATTTGCTAAAAATATTAAGATCACAAAAAAAGTTTGCCAAATATTTGGAATAAGCAACACAGAACACTTGTGAGCATGCACTTATGTATGTCACCAACAGACTATTTATGAAGTACCAGGCAGCTGTTCCTAGGTTATGCTCCATACATTTTCCCCATCACATTTCATGTTGGTTGTGGATTGACTGGGTTCTAGTCTCTCGTGTCTTTTTCATCGCAGTTTTAAGGGGGCAGCTGCTCTCTTAATGTTTAGCACAGCAAAAACAAAATGACTGAACTGAACTGAACTATCTCAAGATTCACCAAGGTGTAGAACTTGAGGCAATTGCTTTTTTGCAGGAAAATTAACTAGCTGACATTCATACCATCCAAAAGTTGAAATAAGACATTTGAGGATCAATCTCTATATTACCAAACACTTTGAAAACTGGCTGCAAATGCAAAAGTTCTTTGAAATCTGTGTTGCTTTTTATCTCCATATCTAAATTCTCAATTTCCTGTCCCGCTTAGTCAATTTAGTGACTAGGAAAATTTTCTCATGTGTTCATGACCCCACATGCATCCATTTACAAAAGCCTATGTCAGCAGTGCTTTCTCTCACAGAAAATGGCATGAAAATGAAGAGCAATAAAAATTGGAAAGTTTTAAAAATAAACATTGTTGTGTATAAAGAGCTGATTAAAAGAATGAGTGAGAAGGTGAATCTTTAACATATTGGTAACTAACATGTAAAATTAGTTCTAACATCATTTGGGGTTTTTTATTTTGTCTGTAATCCCAGCATATTTCCCCATTGCTTTGTCAGTGGGAAACCTTGTGATGGTCTTGGAGAAACTCCTTTCCCTGTCCTCCACTCCCTTCCTGTCTCCTCCTCTCTCCTCCCCTCTCCATTTCTCAATTGCCCTGGAGACCCTGGCTCCAAAAATAGCTATTTCTTTTCACAAGGAGCAAGTACGTGTCACTAGACTTGGGCGTTCCTGCAGGCTTATGTGAAGTCCAGGAAAAACAGGTAAATTCCCAACCATATCCCCAGCAACTCCAGGCATTAGATCTACTTGTGGTTTCATTCCTGTAGACCTTCCACAATGTTGTTCTATAATATTTCCTATTTAGCATACTGGAGGGAAAGTCTATGTTTTGTGGAAAATTAAACTTCCCCAGAATTCAGTGTTAGTGTTATTCAAGGTCACTAAATGTTGCATAGCCCTAAGGAATTATTTCCGTCTATAAATTCAATTTCTTCAGTTTTGCTTTGGGTTGGCTATCAATCTCATATCAACAGATTTACAGTATTTGCAAAATTTAAAAAAATGTTTTAGCTATAATTTATTCAAAAACTGTTGAGCTTCATCTCTGTAGAGGAGTCCAATTACAGATACAATAGACTCCTTGATATTGTCAACAAACTTACATTGTTTATTTTTTTCTATTTCTTTTTGTTATTTTTTATTTCAGAATAGTTATAATTTTACAGAACAAAAATTATAGAGTTGTGCAAAGAATTTCATGTATACATTGCTAAGCTTCCATTATTAATATCTTATGTTGGCCGGTGCTGTGGCTCACTTGGCTAATCCTCTGCCTACGACACCAGCACCCCGGGTTCTAGTCCCGGTTGGGGCGCCGGATTCTGTCCCGGTTGCTCCTCTTCCAGTTCAGCTCTCTGCTGTGGCCCAGGAAGGCAGTGGAGGATGGGTCAAGTGCTTGGGCCCTGCACCTGCATGGGAGACCATGAAGAAGCACCTGGCTCCTGGCTTCGGATCGGCGCAGCACCAGCCATAGCGGCCATTTGAGGGGTGAACCAATGGAGGGAAGGCCTTTCTCTTTATCTCTCTCTCACTGTCCAACTCTGCCTGTCAAAAAAAAAATCTTACATTAGTATATTTGTCACAATCCATAAATCACACTCAACTCCCCATGTTTTTTTTCAAACTCCCTCTATCCCTCTCACCCGTTCCAACTTCTAGTAATCAATATCCCATTTTCATACTGAGGTTTTTTGTTTTGTTTTATTTTTCAGTTCCCACATATGAGGAAGAAAATTATATTTGTGTTTCTCTGCCTTATTTCATTTGACATGATATGCTCTAGTTCCACCCATTTTCCTGAAAAATAACAAGATTTTATTATTTTTATGGCTAAATAATATTCTATATGAATGTATGTATATATCACATTTTATTTGTTCATTCGTCTAATGATAGATACCTTAGTTGATTCCATATCTTGGCTGTTGTGAACAGTGATACAATAAACATGATACTAATTGGATAGCATGTCTTTTGGATGTATACTAAGGTGAGATTACTGGGTCATTTGGCAGTTCTATTTCTGTTTTTTAAAGAATTCTCCATACTATTTTCCATTGTGACTGCACTAATTAACATTCCCACCAAAAGTGTGTAAGTGTTCCCTTTTCTCTACATCCTCACCAGTATTTCTTATTTTCTTTTTTCTTAATAAGAGCCATTCTAACAGGGATGAGGTAATATTTCACTGTGGTTTTGATTTGCATTTTTCTGATGGGTAGTGAAATTGACCATTTTTTTTCATGTATCTGCTGGCCATTTGTGTTTCTGCTTTTGAGAACTATTAGGTTCCTTGCCCATTTAATAATTGGATTGGTTGGTTTTTTAGTTGCTGAGTTTTTTGGATATATTCTGGATATTAATCATTTGCCAAGTAAGTAGCTTTCATATATTTCCCCTCATTCTGTCTCTTCACTATGATTGTTTCCTCTGCTGTACAGAAGATTCTGAGTTTGAAATAGTCTCATCTGTTGAGCTTTGCTATTGTAGCCTGAAGTTTTGAGGTCTTATCCAAAAAATCATTGCCTACTCTAATGTCTTGAAGTGTTTCTCCTATGTTTTCTTCTAGCAACTTCAAAATGTCAAGTCTTATATTAAAGTATTTGATCTGCCTTGAGTTTGTTTTCATTCATGCTAGGGATCTAATTTCATTCTCCTACATATGAATATCCAGTTTTGCCAGCACCGTTATTATTATTTTTTTAAATTTATTTGACAGGTAGAGTTACAGACAGCGGGAGAGAGAGACAGAGAGAAAGGTCCTCCCTCCATTGGTTCACTCCCCAAATGGCTGCCGTGGCCAGCACCATGCCAATCCGAAGCCAGGAGCTAGGTACCCCCTCCTGGTCTCCCACATAGGGCCAGCACCATTATTGAAAAGACTCTTAGATGTGTCCTCTTGGCAACTTTGTATAATAAGTCAGTTGGTTGTATGTATGTCGTTGAATTTCTGGGGTCTCTGTTGTATTGTATAGTGTTTTAAATTGTGCTATTTTAACCACTATAGCCTGGTGGTATGCTTTGAAATCAAGTATTTGATTCCTTTTGCTTATTTTTGTTAATTTTTTATTGTTTTGGCTATTCTGGATCTTTTTTAGTTCCTTATGAATTTTAGGATTTTTTTTCTAGTTCTATAAAAAATGTCATTTTTATTTTGATGAGCACTGCATTGAATCTGTAGATTGGTTTAAGTAGTATGTATATTTTAATAACATTAATTCTTTCAATCCATGAATATAGAATATCTTTCTATCTTTTTTGGTCCTTGATGATTTGTTCTTTCAGCAGTGTTTATAATTTTCGCTGTAAAGATCTTTCCCTTCTTTGGTTAAGTTTATTCCCAAATATTTAAAATTTTTAATAGATATTCTGAATAGAATTTCTTTCTTGATTTAACTTTCCACAAAATCATTATTGGTGTATACAATGCTAATGTTTTTTGTATGTTATTTTATATCTCATGACTTCACTGAATTGGTTTATCAAATTGGTTTAGCAGATTTTTGGTGGCACATGTGGGTTTTTCTATGTCCAAAATCATGTTAGCTGCAAACACAGTTATTTTTGCTTCCTGCTTTCCAGTTTTGATACCTTTTATTTCTTTGTCTTTATTAATTACTCTTGCTAATACTACAAATACTGTATTGAATGAATTGTGAAAATAGACATCCTTGTTCTATTCCATCCTACTTTCAGCTTTTCCCTATCTGGTCTGATATTGGCTGTTGGTTTGTCATGCATAGCCTTTGTGATTTTGAAGTATGTTTCTTCTATAACTAATTTATTGAGAGGTTTTATCATGAAGGGATGTTAAATCTTGTCAAATGTTGGCCGGTGCCGCGGCTCACTAGGCTAATTCTCCGCCTAGCGGCGCCGGCACACCGGGTTCTAGTCCCGGTCGGGGCACCGGATTCTGTCCCGGTTGCCCCTCTTCCAGGCCAGCTCTCTGCTGTGGCCAGGGAGTGCAGTGGAGGATGGCCCAGGTGCTTGGGCCCTGCACCCCATGGGAGACCAGGAAAAGCACCTGGCTCCTGGCTCCTGCCATCGGATCAGCGAGGTGCGCCGGCCGCAGCGCGCCGGCCGCGGCGGCCATTGGAGGGTGAACCAACGGCAAAAGGAAGACCTTTCTCTCTGTCTCTCTCTCTCACTGTCCACTCTGCCTGTAAAAAAAAAAAAAAAATCTTGTCAAATGTATTCATCTATTGATCATGTGGCTTTTGTTCTTCCTTCTGTTGATGTTGCAGCTTTGTTGATTTGCAGCATTGAACTACCCTTGCATTCCAGGGATAAAATCCCATTGATTGGAATATATAATTGTCCTTGATGTAGTATTCTATTTGGTTTGCTATGATATTTTGAGAAATTTTGCATCTGTGTTCATCAAAGGTAATGGTTGGTATTTTTCTTTTTGTGTTGTCTCTTTGTTTGGTTTTGGTATCAGAGTAATGCTGGTCTCATAGAAAGTTTGGCAGAGTTCAATCATTTTAAATATTATGGAATAGTTTGAAGAGTATTAAAGTTAGTTCCTCTTTAAATATTTCTTGTAGAATTTAGGCCATCCAGTTCTGAATTTGATGGGAGACTTTTAATTATTGCTTCAATGTCATTATTTGTTATAGGCCTATTTATATTTTCTATATCTTCTTGTTTTCATATTGGTAGATTATATGTATCTAGAAATTTATTCATTTCTTTGAAGTTTTTCCAGTGTTAGTGTATGGCTGTTCCTAGTGGTTCTTATGATTTTTTTGTATTTTTGCATTGTCAGTGGTAAAGTTTCCTTTTTATCTTTAGTTTTGTTTATTTGCATTTTTTCCTTGTTGGTCTGGATAAAAGTTTGTCTATTTTGTTTTGCTCATCTTTTGTATTTTTTTTGGTTTCAATGTCATTTATTTTTACTCTGATTTTTAGTGTTTCTTGGTTCCTGTTAATTTTGGTTTTTTTATATTTTTATTTTTCCAAATCCTTGAGATGATTTTCCTTCAGATCATTCTATTTTTTAATGTGAACATTTATTTCTATAAATTTCTCTTACCATTGCTCTTCTTGTATCCCAAAGGCTTTGACATCGTGTGTTTTCATTTTCACTAGTTTTAAATTTTTTTTAATCTCTTCTTTGATTTCTGGAATATCCATTGGTCATTTAGGAGCATGTTGTTCAATTGCCATGCATTTTTAAATTTCTATTTTTCTTCTTACTGTTGATTTCTGGTTTTATTTATTCCTTTGTGGTCTGAGAAGATATATGGTATGATTTATGTTTTTAAAAAGTATGCTGAAGCTTGATTTGTAGACTAATATATGGTCTATCCTAAAACATATTACATATGATGATGAGAAGAATGTGTATTCTGTATTTGTTGTGTTAATTGCTCTGTAAACACCTTTTAGATCCATTTCCTCTGTAAAATGTTTCAACTCTGATATCTCTGTTTATTTGCTGTCTGGATAATCTTCCATTGATGACAGTGGGATTTTGGAGCCCTCTACTGCTATTTTACTGGAGTTTTTCTCTCCTTTTAGGTTGAATAATATTTGGTTCATATACATATATACGTATATGTATATACATATAGGTGTTCTTGTGTTGGGTGCATATATATTTATGATATTTATGATTTTTATATCTTCTTGCTTAATCAATCCTCAAATCAATATATAATGTTCTTTCTTGTTTCTTTTTACAGGTTTTGATTTAAAGTCTGTCTTATCTGACATGAGTATTACTACTCTACCTCATTTTTGTTTCCATAGTATATCTTTTCACAAGACTTGATTTTTCAACCTACGTGTATATTTACCTGTGAAATGAAGTTTTGTAGTCAGCATAGAGGGTCTTTTCTTTTTTTATTCAATTGGACAATCTATAAACTTTGGGGTATTTGACCCATTCACATCCAACTTAATACCAACAGATAAATTCTAACTTTTGTCATTTTGTTGATTGCTTACTGATTGTGTCTACTCAGTGAATTTTGAGCTGTCATATAATTTCATGATGCTAATTTCTAATGTAAGACTCCTTCAGGATTTTTTGTAAGGCTGATGTAGTAGTGAGGAATTCTCTCAGTTTTTGCTTGTCTGTGGAAATATTTTATTTCTCCTTCATTTCTAAAGTATAGTTTCATTGTATATAATATTCTTGTTTAGAAGTCTTTTTCTTTAAAGACCTTGAATGTATCATCACACTCTATTTTGGACTGTAGGGTTTCTTCTGAGGAGTCTTCTGTAATGTAATGGGTTTTCCTTTTCATGTAAGTTGATATTTTTCTTGTACTGTCTTCTCTCCTTGGCATTAATGTTTGACATTTTGAGCCCCATGTGCCTTGGAGAAGTTATTTTTAGATTGAGTTTTTTTTTTGGAGTTCTTTGAGCTTTCTGTTTCTGGATATCTCCATATCTCTTTTCAAAGCTTGGGAAGTTTTCAATTATTATTTTTCCCCCTATTCCCCTTCCAGAATCCTTATAATATGAATATTTATTAACAGTGGTATCCCATATGTAGCATAGGTTTGTTTTATTTTATTTAATTATTTCTTTATGCTTGTCTGATGGTTTATCATAGAAGTATTATCTTGAGATCAGAAATTTTTGCCTCTGCTTAGTCTATTCTGTTATTGAAACTCTCACTTGCATTTTTTGTTTCATTGATTGAAGTCTTTAGCTTCAAAGTTTCTATCTGGTTCTTTTTAATGATTTCTATCTTAATGATTTCTATCATATCATTGTTTTTCCCCTGATTTCTTTAAACTATCTATCTTATTCACTTGTATCTCGCTGATTTCCTTAGGGTATTATTTTGAATGTTTTTTTGACTTTTCATTGATTTCCTTCAGATCAGGATCAATTTGCAGGGAACTATTGTGTTCTTTTGGAGATATCATGCTTCTTTATTTCTTAATGTTTCCTGTGTTCCTGTGGCATAATAGCGCCTTTTCCTTTATGGATTAGCTTCCATTAGAAAATGAGTTTTTATTTTAACAGAATATTGAATATCACTTGAGTTATTGCTTTAGCTTTGGAATTGTATCTAAGTGGCCCTGGAATTGTATCACCTGAGTGATTTCTTTAGCTTTAATTAGTGTCATCAGTATCTATGAGTGCCATAGTTGTCTAATCTGCAGTAGTCGGTGTAGGTAGTAGTATTACTTGGAAGCAGATGTGGATTTCCTATGGTGTGTATATTCAGTTCCCAGAGAGTTGGGTGTCAATCACTTTAGAGTTTGTAATGGTCTGAGCCTCGGTATTCATACTGAGGGATACAAAGGGGACTTTACCCTTGCCCTGCCAGGCAAGTCTAAGTGATGTAAGTGATGCTAGAGCTTCTGGTACCACTAGCTGTGACTCTAGGACAAGTGATGTGGATGGGACTGCCCTCATGTCTTATTGGGAGAATAGGGCATGCAAATGCACTAGAGCATGTAGAGGGGACTCTACCCTAATTCTACAGAGTGGTTATAAGATATACTTGGGATTTTGCACTGGCAAGTTTTGTCTGGAGTGGTGGAATGCAGGTAAATTCTTCCCTAAATCTCACAAGGTATATTATGGCGACTCTGAGGAATCTAGTACTACTAGTCACAGTCCTATAGCTACAGGATGCAGTGTAGTAATTATTTACATCTCACAGGGTGAGAGATAGTTGTGTTGGGGATTGCAGACTGGCAGTCACCAGTATGAAGCAGAGACTGAATGCAGATAGGGCTCTTTAGATACCACAACTGTTTGAAAGTTACTCCAGGGATTGCAGCCCCAAAAGTAACATTTTAAGATGTATAGGGCAGAAAGGAAACTGCCCCCTGTTCTCACAGGATATGCAAGGGTGATGCTGAAGTTTGTGTCCTGGGCACCGAACACCATGTGCTGAAAAATTAAAGAGAGTCCTTATTTAGGTCTGGTACTCTTGGATTTTTTATAGTATGTTCCTTGTTCTGAGCCCCAGAAATTCTGGGGAACTTCCCTGGATTGTGCAAAGTGAGCAAACATGGCCCTGTGGTTTGTGCTCTGAATTCCTGTGGTTACAGAGTTTAGGGTGTCTGCTCTCTGACTTGAACGTGCCCTGTCTCTAGCTCTGGTGGTTTCTGGTGGCAGCAAGGCTGCTTGCCATTCCTTAAGGCAGAATGGAGTTTAGCAGTACCTCTATCAAGGAGCTCAGAGTCTGGCCACTTTGGGGGAAGAGGGAGGCAATATGGGCTCTTTGTTTGGATCAAAGTAGCTATGTGGATGTGTTCAATCCAGATCTTCCACTTTCTAGCCACTTTCCTGATAATGTGCCTGGGAACACAGTGAATCATGGTCCAAGTAATTGTGACACCAGATGGAATTCCTTCATACTGACTTTGGCCTGGCCCAGCCCTGGTTGTTGCAAACATTTGGGGTATGAACCTGCAAATTGAAGAACTCTCTTTCTCTCTGTACTACTCTGTCTTTCAAATAAGTAAATAAATCTTAAAAAAAAAAAAAAACCCTCTGAGTCTCCCTCTTTTATGAAGCATGCCTTTATAACTAAAGCCCAAACTGCACTGTCTGGTCTGAAATTCCTATTGCATGTGTCACTTCATTAATAATGACTTATATTTCTTATGCCTCTTTCATACTATATTTATCTCTATAGCACTTACCACTGTCTAGCATACTGTCCTTTTAACTTATTTATTTTGTTTATTGTCTAGCTCCTCACAATAGAATTTAAACTTCACCAAGAAAGGTGTATTATTTTCCTAGGGTTGCTCTACAAATCACCACAAACTGGATGGGCTATTGTAAGAGAAATTTATTTTCTCAGAGTTCTGGGAGTTAGAAGTCCACAATCAAGGTGTTGATAAAGTAAGTTCCCCTGGAGCCTCTGAGAGACAACAGAATCCATTTCTCTCTGATGGCTTTTGCTGATTTCTGATGATCCTTGGCATTCCTTGGTTTGGAACTTCACAAACATGATCTCTGCATTTGTCTTAACATGGTCTTCTTCTCTCTGTGTCTTCTCCTTTTTTTCTCTTAAAGTAAGATTCTTTAAAATTAAAAAAAAAATATTTGAAAGGCAGAGAGAGACACACAGACAGACAGATATAGAGAGATCTTCTATCTGTAGACTTACTTTCCAAATGCCTCAAAGCCAGAGCTAGGCCAGGCTAAGCCAAAAGCCAAAACAGAAGCTGTGGCCTAGCATATGGCAGAGACCCAAATAGTTAAGCATGTCTACTGCCTCCCAATGTATGCATTAGCAAGAAGCTGAGACTGGCAACAGATTCAAGACAGAGATCTGGGCTCTCCAACAGGGGCTGTGATCATCCCAGTCATGTCTTAACTGCTGTGCGAAAACCCACTCCAAAAGGTCACTCTAAAGGAAACCTGAAGTTATGATCATCCAATCCAGATTGATATCATCTCAAGGTCCTTACTTTGATTACATCTGCAATGAACATTTTTTTTCAAGATTTATTTTTATTTATTTGAAAGACAGATTTACAGAGAGGCAGAGAGAGAGGGGGAGAGAGAGAGAGAGAGAGAGAGAGGTCTTCCATCCGCTGGTTCACTCCCCAATTGGCCACAATGGCCAGAGCTGTGCTGATCCAAAGCCAGGAGCCAGGAGCTTCTTCCTGGTCTCCCACGCAGGTGCAGGGGCCCAAGGACTTGGGCCATCTTCTACTGCTATCCCAGGCCATAGCAAAGAGCTGGATTAGAAGAGGAAAGCCGAGACTAGAACCGGTGCCTGGGATGCTGGTGCTTCAGGCCAGGGCTTTAACCCACTGCACCATAGTCCAGCCCCTGCAATGAACCTTTATTACAAGCAAGTATTGACACTCACGGTGGACTTATCTTTTGTGGGTCATAAATCAACTTACAATTGAAGGTATAATTATCTTGATGTGTTCACTGTGATGTCTTCAGCCCCTGGACAAGAGTGTAGAATGTAGTAAGTACTCAATAAATATTTGTTAAATGAATGTATTGATAAGTGAAACATGCCACTCCCTGAATCAGCCACTAGGATAATTGCAATTTAAGTACGTTTTTTGAGGGTAAAACCCCTCATACTGTTTGTACAATTTGAATGTCTTAAAATGATTCTATGTATGTAGCTAATTGTGCATAAATAATGGGAATGGATAAAGGAGTCAACTGATATCACTTTTAACTGCTTTATCTTGCAATACAAGCATCCTGTTCCTCCTTACTTCCTTTCAGAAGAAGCATTTGCCAAGGGAGGGTGGGATTTTTATGTCCAAGAGACCTATTCTTTCTCCAAGAGTAAAAAGATGTATGAAATCCTTCATATGAATTCTAATATTGAGAATCAGTGATAAAAATCCATCATTAAGATAATTAAAAATATCACACCTACTAAACTAAAATATTTACTAAATAAAATATTATATTCATGTTTTCTACTGTTGATATGTCAACAATGTCCAAGATCAGAAATCAGAAAAAACATAATTTAGAGCATATTACCAATAATTTAGTCTTTTTCTCTCATAAATATTGGCTAAAATGCTAATTTGTCTGTCTAAATCCACAATTAAAAAGCATTCCTCATGCTATCTATTTCTTCTGTGATCTGTCCATATTATAAAAACTACCCAGGACTTCGACTATGAAAATTATATAGAATTGGCAGAAAAAGTTCTGGGTTATATTGCACTAACTCACCATTTAGTTACTCACTAGACTAAATTTAAAGGCCAGAGATATATTTAGGATGAATCTTTGCTCATATATTTTCAGAACAAAATTAAACATTTCCTGAACAAAATCTCATTAGAAAAATAGAGGTAGGAAATATTTTGTAGAATTGAAGTCTGCTGCTGCCTGATGTCCATTCATCCACTTTTTCATTTTATTTTGTGCCTTGAATATGCAATTAAAATATTACTTCCCTTATATTTATAATGTATATATATATTTCCTTATATTTATAATGTATATATGTGTGAAAAATATGTGCTGCATTCATTTTCTCTATACTGATAGTAACCTCTCCTACTCACATAAAAAGAAAGAGCCTTGAACATCATATAGAGAGTTTTCAGTTGAAAAAGTTACGTTCAGGAAAGGTGAGTCTTTTTCCAGGAACTAAACACACACACACACCCACCCATCCACCCCCGCCTCCACACACAACTTTTACATATGTTAGGGTAATGATTTAAAAAATATTGCATATTTATATAGAGGAAAAAATTATCTAAGTATAGAGGCAAAATTATCTAGTGAAGCATATCAAATAAGTGTTTCCTTCACACACCAACATTCAGTATTCAAAACATTCAGTATTCAAAAGCAAAACAACTAAAGAGTTACTCCAAAAAAAAATCTGTGAGAAAAGAAATGAACCTATTATAGACTGACTGATTGGTTACCAGGGTCACAGGCCTGATTTTTAGCCACGTCTTAGAGCTCCAAGAGTGGCGTCCAGATGCTTCTTAGGTATGTGTGCCATTATTTTAGCAAAAGAAACCTTTTCACCCTTAGTCACGTCAAAGCACAAAGGATTCCATAAATCAGTGCCAGGCTTGTTTTTAGTCTTAAATACCTGTTCACATATATATTTATATCATGTATATTTTATTGCCTTGTTTTCAGAATAAGGATTTAAGAGATTAAAATCTACTTTTTCAGCACTCTTTTCTGCTGTTTTATCCATCTTAAAATTTTGTTTTGTTTCGGCGATGAAATTCAGCTTGTCAGTTTAATTTTCATGGTGAATTCCAGGGAATAAATTCAAGCTACAAGATTTCCACTGAAATGCTAAAAACTAGACTCTAAACAAATATAAAACTAGAATACCATTTTCACAAGATTTATAAATTTAAAAAGACTAACTTTGTTTGCCTTGATTCTGAAAGCATGACCAACCTATTTGTCTTTGAGAAATACAGAAATATTTGAAATTCCCCAGCAATCTTGGGCTCACAAATGGAAACATTTGGCTCACAGAGGTGTGTCTGCTTTTGGTTCTATGTAATTAGAATGTACAGATTTGACATCAAATGTGTTATACTGTAGTTACAACAAAAAGAACTGAGGACAAATGTGTAAAAGGTTGGATGCAATTTAGACTACAATGTTCTAGAAGTGGAGACAGAAAGAATGAGTAAGCCAAGTGAAAAAAGTCCCTGGTGTCTATATAATAGATCAGCATACTAAGCAATGTTCGGAATACAGCAGTTGTCTTACTTTGAGCAATGTAGAAGAACCAGCTAAGTACATCCTATTCAAAGCTCCACAGTAATGGAAGTTGTTTACCCTATTCCGCATTAAACCAGCTGATGACAACCAAATTTGTGTTTTACTTCTTCTTGCCTATTCATACAAAATTCAGACTATATTACTTGACTGTGAATAATTGATCAACACAATTAACTGAACTATTTAGAGCATTTAGATAATAATAAGATAACTTAAAGAAGCAGTAAGCAAATATATGAGGAGAAATATACCTGTAAACTCTCTGAACAACTAGTTCATGGTTCAATCTATTGTGATCTCAGAGTAAAGATTTCTTTTTTCACTTGTCAATGGGTTCATGACTGAAACCAGTAAAACAAAAGACAGATTAGCAAGAGAAGATAAAAATTTACTTAGCATAAATTAATTTTTTTAAATAAATACTCACGGGGAGAGCATTGTGGTATAGCAGATTAAGTCACTGCTTAGGATACTCACATTCCCTAACGAGTGCCAGCTGAGTCCCTGCTACTCTACTACTGATCCCTCTTCTGTGCTAACTCACCTGGAAAGCAGCAGACAGTGGCACAATTAATCGAGTCTCTGTCACCCATGCGGGAATCCAGTGGAATTCTTGACTCCTGGCTTCAGCCTATCCAAGTCCTGGCTGTTGCAGGCATTTGGGGAGTGAACCACTGGATGGAAGATCTATTTCTCTTTCTCTCTATCCTTCTTTCTTTCTTTTCTTTGTGATCCCTTCCCTAACATAAATAAATCACACAACAACAGGAGGGCATCTTCTGTAGCACTTCAAAATTAGGTGTTTTAGATTGAGTATTATAAAGAAAAGGCAGCTAAAGCAGATTTTTAATTTTAACTCTGAAACTCAGTATAGTAGACTAGTTACCTACTATGTGTAAGTGGTCATAGAAAGGATTTCAAATAGGAAAACAGTCTGGAAGTAAATCGATGTGAAACTGTGAACTTGGAGGGAGAAAGCATTGTGGACGATCAGGGCAATTGTGGGAGGCCATGGAGACTCCTCACAGGGAGCAACGATGTCTTAGATTGTAGCAGGAGCTCGATTAAGCCAGAAGAATAAACGTAAACACTACTAATTCAACAAGGATCCTTACCCTATTTCTTAATTTTCCTTCTTAATTGTGGCCTATGAGGCGGGGTCTTCAAAAGTCCATGTAAAATGAGAATTTTGAAAAAAACTATGCCAGGTCAGAGCTGCAGAGCATCAGGCTAGGTTCCCGCCTGTGCCGCTGGCATCCCATATGAGGGCCAGCTTTAGTCCCAGATGCTCCACTTCCGATCCAGCTCTCTGCAGATGAGCCTGGGGAGAGCAGCAGAAGATAATCCAAGCACTTGGGCCTCTGCATCCACTATTTTCAGTACAGGATGATCTAAATAATTTAAATATGCTGGTACAATCAACTTGAATGGGAAGAAAAAAGGCAGAAAGATGAATTTTTAAAAATTAAGAGTCATTTGGGAAGAAATCTAATTATTCTATATTCCTTTTGACCATTAGTGAGATGGTTTTAGAAACAGTAACCTATACTTTTTTTTTCTGATCATAAAAAATTAATATTCTTGCTATGATATTCTCTCCCATCCACTATTCTGCTTTTCTTAGTTTCAGTTAACTGGAAACAGTAAGTGGAAAATTCCAGAACTCAACAATCTGTAAGTTTAAAATTGTATGTTTTCTGAGTAGTATGATGACATCTTGTGCCATTCCCCTCTGTCCCACTCAAAATGCGAATCATTCCTGTGTTTGGCATATCTATTCTGTGTGCACTACCTGCCTGTTAATCACTAGGCCTAGTAGCCATCTCAGTCATCAGATCAACTATGTGGCATCACAATGGTGTATTCAAGCATTCCTTGCAAAGTGACTTAAGACTGCAACACAATGCCTATGTCATTCACTTCACTAAATTTCATCTCATTCTATCATCTTTTAAGATCATAAGAAAAAGGGTGAGGACAGCACATATATTTCAATAGAAAACATTTACATGTTTGTTACAATAAATTGTTATAATTGTTCTATTTTATTAGTAGTAGCTGTTAATATCTTACAATGCTTAATTTATAAATTAAACTTTATCATAGATATGTATGCATAAGAAAAAACTTCGTGTATATATGATTCAGTATTATCTGTGGTTTCCGACCTTGCTGATGCTCTTGAAATATATCCCCAAAGATAGGGGCAAGACAACTGAAGAACCTTACAAAGAAAATAATGAAAATTACAAACAACCCCTCAAGTAACCCCTCAAAACTACCTGGACTTTCAGTTGCCAGAGAAAATCAGTGTTGGTATTTATTTTATGCTTAGCTTTCTTTAAAAAATGATATATTTGTATACTTAAATTATTTGGAAGGCTTTATAACAAACTTTTTTTTCACTTTTATATTATAAGCATTTCCCTACAATTTTAAATATAATTGTAAAATTTAATTTATAAAATACCCACATGCATTTGCTCCTGTGAACATAATTATTTAGCCAATCCATCATTGACAGAAATTTTAGTTGTTCCATTATTTCTTTGTCTCAATACAAATAACACCCTTCTTTGAAAGTATTTATATACATGATAGATTTATCTCATATTTCTGAGTTAAAGTGTGTGTAAATTTTAAGATCTTTACAAAACTCTTAAAAATACTCCAGAAATCTTGTAGCAATTCATGTCTGTATTAGAATATTTTACAAGTGTCTATTTCTCCATCCTCATGGAAACATTGGATAATAACATATGAAGAATAAAAAAATTGCTCATTTGATAGGTGAATATGGCATTGTATAGTTGTTTTAATTTGCATTTCTTTAATTAGTAGGACAGTTTGAATATTTTTAAAATGTAATTTATGAATAATTTGCATTTTCCTTTTGCAAGTTTGTATTTCTTTGCCTGATTTTCTACTGGGATTTTTGCTTTCCTAAATTATCTGATTTTTTTGACATATGATTGAAAATATATTTTTGTATTACTTTCATCTTTCCTATACCTCTATTTATGGTATCTTTGAATGATTTCAAGTATGTGTGTGTATATTTTAATAGTGTCAGAGCTATCAACTTTTTCTTTATTTCTTCCACTTGTTTTGTACTTAGGGTTTTTTATTATTTAATCAAGAGATGAATAACTATTTATGTATATTTTAATCTCACACCTACTGGTTTCTGTGCACTTAATATTATCATCCTTTATGAAATTTTTGACATGTAGTTGGAAGTAAAGCTCTAACTCTAATCTCAACATTTTTCCAAATAATTAACCTATTTTCACAGTATAATTTACTGAATAATCAACCCATTCCCTCCAGATCTTAAATGTCACCTCTTATCATGTCATATACTATTAATTACATATACATATAGAAAATCTATCCTTATGTCACTATTCCATGGCTTTAATTTTTACTGCCTCATTTCTTTTCATATGTGGCAATGAGAGTCTTCCTTTTATAATTCCTAAAAGTTAGTCCTGTTTGTTTCAAGTTATACTTTTGGCCGGCGCCGCGGCTCACTAGGCTAATCCTCTGCCTTGCGGCGCTGGCACACCGGGTTCTAGTCCCGGTCGGGGCGCCGGATTCTGTCCCGGTTGCTCCTCTTCCAGGCCAGCTCTCTGCTGTAGCCAGGGAGTGCAGTGGAGGATAGCCCAAGTCCTTGGGCCCTGCACCCCATGGGAGACCAGGAGAAGTACCTGGCTCCTGCCATCGGATCAGCACGGTGCGCCAGCTGCGGCGCCCATTGGAGGGTGAACCGATGGCAAAGGAAGACCTTTTTCTCTGTCTCTCTCTCTCACTGTCCACTCTGCCTGTAAAAAAAAAAACAAAACAAAACAAAACCACACACTCAAGTTATACTTTTGAAACATACTCTCAAGTTAAAGCTGATTTGAGTTGCATTACATCTCTAAATAGATTTGGAGATTGTGGCATGTAGAATAATGATCATGCAAAGATAGCCTTCTCATAACCCACAGAACCTGTGAATTTGTTACCCTGTATGGAAAAGGGGATTTTTGAAAATTATTTTTTTGGAAATGAAGAGACAGATACACAGACATACAGGAAGCGGGCTCCTGTTTACTCCTTCACTCTCCAAATGCCTGTAGTGACCAGGGCTGGGCTAGGTCGGATCCCGTGGCCACATACTCAATCCATCCAAGTCTCCCATGTTGGTGCTCAGTGACCCAATTACTTGCGCCACCATGGCTGCCTCCCAGCATCTGCATCAGGGAGGAGCTGCATTGAGGACTCCAGTATGGATGTGGACATCCTTACTGCTATGCCATCTCATCATCCTGGCAAAAAGGATTTTTGTGAGTGTGAGCAAATTAAATATCTTATTATATTTTCCTGCATTAGCTATATGAGTGCAATGTAACCAAAAAGGTTCTTACAAGGAAAACATGGAGGGAGGAAGTCAGCTTTTGACAAAGCAGAGGAAAAAGGGGAGAGAGGTTCAAAAACGCTACACTGGCTGGCTTTGAAGATGGAGGAAAGGATCGAGTCCAGGAACCCAGGTGGCTGTAGAAACTGGGAACACCAAGTGAAGAGATTACACTCCACCCCACCCCACCCCACCTCAGAACCTCCAGGAGGAAAGCAGCATGCTAACACCTTGATTTTAACTCACCAAGACCTATTTTGGATTTTTGATTTCCAGAACTCTAACAGAATGCGTTTGTATTATTTTTAGCTGAAAAACTTGTGAAAATCTGTTACAGCAATGATAGAAAATGAAGACAAAGGCAACCGACTATCACAAAGCTGAACTTTGCTTCAAGAACATAATATGCCACAACTTTGACTTATATTTTCTTTTTTTAAAATAATTTTTAAAAATTTTATTTAAGTTCTGCAAGTTTCATATATTTCAAATATACAGATTTAGGAACATAGTGAAGCTTCCTCCCCATCCTCCCTCCTGTCACACTCCAATCCTTCTTCCTCCTCTCTCATTCCCATCCGCCTACAGCGCCGGCACCTCAGGTTCTAGTCCCAGTTGGGGTGCCAGCTTCTGTCCCAGTTGCTCCTCTTCCAGTCCAGCTCTCTGCTGTGGCCCGGGAAGGCAGTGGAGGATGGCCCAGGTCCTTGGGCCCTGCACCCGCATGGGAGACTGGGAGTAAGCACCTGGCTCCTGGCTTCGGATCGGCGCACCGTGGGCCATAGCGGCCATTAGAGGAGTGAACCAACAGAAGCCAACCTTTCTCTCTGTCTCTCTCTCTTTCACTGTCTAACTCTGCCTGTCAATTAAAAAAAAAAAAAAGATCTATTTTCAGTTTACTTAATGATTGTATAGTTAACCCTACACTAAGTAAAGCAGTTCACCAAAAGTTTCTCACCAAGGCCTATTTTGGACTTTTTACTTCCAGAACTCCAGCAGAATGCATTTGTGTTATTTTTAACTGTTGTATCCTTAGGTTTATATTGTACTCATGGCACTGCTTTATTTATTTATTTATTTTTTAACTTTTATTTAATAAATGTAAATTTCCAAAGTACAGCTTTTGGATTATAGCGAATTTTTTCCCCCATAACCTCCCTCCCACTTGCAACCATCCCATCTCCCACCCCCTCTCCCGTCCCATTTTTCATCAAGATTCATTTTCAATTATCTTTATATACTGAAGATCAATTTAGTATATACTAAGTAAAGATTTCAACAGTTTGCACCAACACAGACACACAAAGTATAAAGAACCGTTTGAGTACTAGCTATACCGTTAATTCACATATTGCCACACATTAAGGACAGAGATCCTACATGGGGAGTAAGTTCACAATGACTCCTGTTGTTGATTTAACAATTGACACTCTTATGTAGGCTCTTGTCATGAGCTGCCAAGGCTATGGAAGCCTCTTGATTTCGCCAACTCCGATCTTATTTAGACAAGGCCATAGTCATATTTTCTTTTTTGACTTCAAGTTGTTTATAGGGTGTGTTCCAAATTTCTTATGACATTAATCATAATAATTTAATTATTAATTTTATTAGTTATTTTAACTGTATATGTTTATTAAGTATGTTGTGATAATTTGATATACATATTCAATATGAGATGATCAATATAAATCCGTTAATATTTCCATTTCCTTAGTTTTTAAAATGATGAATAATAATAACTAATAATTGCAGTATTTAAGGGGCCCAGTATAATATTTCAAAATGTATGCAATGTGTACGGATCAAATCAGAGTAAGTCATGTTTCCCTGTCCTTGTTATTAGCTCAAGTTTGGAGGTTTGAAGCTCCAAGGACATACATATTGGACCATTGTGAACTACCGTCACCCCACTGTGCTGCACAACACCAGAAGTTTTTGTGTTTCTGTATTTCTTGTGAAGTTAATTCATAGTAAGTGTGATTCTACAAAAGCTATTGTTTGTAAGATGCCTTATAATTATATTTTAAGTGCTCATTTATGGCACATAGGAATACCAGGACTAATTTTGTTAGCCTATTTCTTTCCAACAGTTGCTATGTCTTATTAAAATTATATATAGTAACACTTTAAGTTTTTAAAATTCATATTTTATTTGTTAATGCAAATATTCCTGCTTTCCTTGTGTTTATTTCATACCTGTTTTTTGTTTATTCTTGAGATGAGCGCCCTACTCATTAAAACTTCTTTTTTTCTCATTTAATATTTAAAAGAGTTAGTATTTCGATTTGTTTGTGACTTTTTTTCTATTTCTTGTGTTTTAATCTGCAGTTTTAAAACATTTTAAGTATTCTTTAATAAGTAGTTTTGACACTGACCAAAGTTTTATGTAGATGAACTGCTTCTTTTGATGCTGCTTACAATTTATTTTATTTGTGTTTTTATTGTATTTTATATGGGGTATATATAATTTTTTTGACAGGTAGTGTTAGTGAGAGAGAGAGAGAGACAGAGAGAAAGGTCTTCCTTTTTCAGTTGGTTCACCCCCCAAGTGGCCGATATGGCCGGCGCATTGCAGCCGGTGCTCTGTGCCAATCTGAAGCCAGGAGCCAGGTGCTTCCTCCTGGTCTCCCTTGCGGGTGCAGGGCCCAAGCACTTCAGCCATCCTCCACTGCACTCCCAGGCCACAGCAGAGAGCTGCACTGGAAGAGGAGCAACCGGACAGAATACGGCGTCCCAACCGGGACTAGAACCCGGGGTGCTGGCGCCGCAGGCGAAGGATTAGCCTAGTGAGCCGTGGCGCCAGCCTGGGTACATATAATTTTAAAATGTTGATTGTGATTGATAGATTTTTACCTGTGATCTATTATATCTTAAGCTTTTATAAATATTCAGTAGATGCTAGTATAGAGGATAATATTTCTAGTTTGATCAATATCATTTAATTTACCCTAACAAGTACATCATCTCTCCTTGCATTTAGCTATCTGCTAAATATATTTACCATTTTTTCTCTTTTTTTTTACTTTATCCATCTTCTATATGTAAAATGGAATTGTCTTAGAACCAATCTAATCATTTTGAAAGTAAGAGTCTTGAGTTAAAGCAGTAACTGATGAGCTTGACCAGATGTATTTGAAAGATATTTTAGGAGGTAGAATTGACATGACCTGATGACCTGAATGAGAAGAACATCATTACAAGGAGTAGGCAAACAGAAATTTTGCCAGGAATCTTAATCAATCTGTTTGAAGTGCCTGTATAATGTGCAGATTGAGCATATCTAATAGGAAATAGATAAAAAGGTTTCAAGCTCAGGTGTATCATAAAAGCTATGCTTTTTTGACAGAAAGGCAGAATTTTCCTTTTCCATTAGGAGATTGGAGTAAACATGCTTTCCATTTGAGTAGCAGAATCCATAGACTGAAGATAAAAGGAAAGGAGAGATTAATTAATGGAAGATAATCCTGAATCATAAGACTATGGATCTACAGCAGAATCTAGAAGCATTTATCTCTGAGAGGAAAAGGGATTTTCTTTTTTCAGAAAGGAAGAAGTGTAAGATGAAGGTAAATAATCATCTTTTTAAAATATGGAAGTATGAGAAGAAAAGGAGTGGTTGTTTATTTCTGATTATTTGCTCAAATATTTAAAGGTATGACACAGTCCCTGCTAAGTCTTACATGCCATCAAAGGAAGACTCAGTGACACTATCAGGTAAGTTGAGACATTTGTACAATGAGCTGGTGGTTTGGTCTCCCTTGCCTGTTGTCTTCCGCTGTCATAGGAGAGATTTCTATGCTGAATTTTGTAGTTTATGGGTGTGGCACAGGGAGGACTTACTGGTGTTTCTGTTTTATGAAAGAAGATGAAGCAGTATCAGTATATAAGGGAAAGAAGACAGTGATGGTATGGTAAATTTGTTAAGATTGTAGTAGTTTGATATAAAAATGTGGGGGCTGGCATTGTGGTGTAATGGATAAAGCAGCTGCCTGCAGTGCCAGCATCCCATAAGGGTGCCAGTTTGAATCCCAGCTGTGCCACTTCTGATCCAGCTCTCTGCTATGGCCTGAGAAAGCAGTGGAGGATGGCCCAAGTCCTTGGGCCCCTGCACCCACATGGGAGACCTGGAGGAAGCTCCTGGCTCTTGGGTTTGGGTCAGCATAGCTCTGGCCGTTGCAGCCCATTGAGGAGTGAATCAGTAGATGGAAGACCTCTCTCTCTCTCTCTCTGCCCCTCCTTCTCTCTCTGTGTGTAATTATGACTTTCAAATAAATACATAAATATTTAAAAAAAATAAATAAAATGTGAGCTACTTTTTGGAGAGGGGACAGGAGTTTTGAGAATACTCCAGGTAGGCCAAACTGAATTGGGGTGCCAATTTCTACACACATCAGATCAGTGGCTTTATTTATAGATGGTCATCTGCAGAGTATGGCAGAAGATCAAAAGGTTAAGGGACTTACAAATAGTGTGTAAAGGAAGAGACTCAACATTGTGAAGAAATAGATGTAAAAAGAATGTGCACAAATCGTAAAGGTATAACTCAATGAAATTTCAAGAAGTAAACACACTGTATATTCCAAATCAAGAAACAGAACATCATTTGCAAAGGTATATGAACTATGCCCAGTACCATAGATTATCAGGCAAATCAAAACAGTAATGAGCTATTGCCGTGACTCGGATATGAAGCCTAGGCAGGGTCCTGTGTCTTTCCTCCACGAAGAGGGGGAGCGACATAATGGTGCCGTGACTCGGATAGGAAACTTAGGAGGGAAGAAACGGGAAGAAGCAGGAAAATACCGGAGAGAGAGACTAGAAAGAGCCTAGGGGAAAGCCGGACGAGAAAGGTGCCGGAAGAAGCTATTGAAAGCCTAGGCATAGACTTGGATATGGACTGTGGGAAAGAAGTTAGGATTGAAAGCGAAAGTGAAAGCTTTCATAGACTCGGATGCGGACTATGGCGGGGAAGCTAGGAGACTGAAAGCGAAAGTGAAACCTGGAGGAGGCTTGGACTCGGATACGGACTGTGGGGAGAAGCCAGGAGAAATGAGAGGAGTATTGTTGGAGGAAAGCTTGGGGAAACATACCGGGTAGAGAAAAATGTTAGGGAAATTGAAGCCGCGGGGGGGCAGGCCAAGGCGGAAACGAAAGCCACTTTGGGATTCTCAAGTTAGCCCGGGAATAGGGGGCGAAAAGTTGAAACCAGAAGCTGAAACGTAAGCCAGATTGGGATCCGTCTGATTAGCCCGGGGAGCAAAGGACGGGAAGCCAAACCGTGGGGCGGAGACGTATGCTGGGTTGAATTCGCCAGGCTAGCCCGGGGAACTTAGATTGAATGCTAGTGGCGGACACGTAAGCTACGCTGTGTGACTCGCGGAGGCTGCCGTGCGCAGACAGAGCGTGCGGGGCACAAATAGATAGGGAACGGGGCTGGCGCGAGGCCGTGGTGCAGACGCGAAGGGCGTGGAGACCGCGGAGTGCGCGAAGCCAAGCCGCGCAAAGCCGGGAAGCCGCGCAAATGAGAGAGGCGCGGGCTGAAGCGGCTCAGAGCCGGGAAGCAGCCTCGGGGCGGGCACCGGAAAGCCGCAGGGATAAGAGAAACAGATTTTTAGAAGTAAAATGAGAGAAATAGAGAAATAGGAATGCTGGAAGATAGAAGTAAAATGGGAGAAATAGGAATGCCCGGAGATAGAGAAATACAGAAATAGAAAGGCCTCCCCTCAACATGGCAATGAGAAGGCTTGGATTCGGTCTGCCTAATTAAGGCGGTAAGCGCCAGCAGGTGGCTCAACCAGAGTGTGAGCCGCAGGTCACCGAACACAGGCACGCATCAGCGCCTAAAAACCTCCTCACAACATGGCGAAGAGAGGACCCGGATTCGGTTTGCCTGATTGATAGGACTTGTAAGAACCTGTGGCAACTCTAGCAAGTAGAGCAGAGTGTGTGCCGCGGGACACCGAAGACAGGCGCGTATCAACGCCAAAAAATAAAAAGAAAGGGGGATCTGTGGGGAGCAGCCCAGACTGGACTGAGTTACTGGAATTAAGACTTATTCTATGCATCTGCTCTCCCACAATATGGCGCTGGGAGAGGAGGCAACAGCTTCTACCCAGCTGCCTCTCACCAACTTGACAAGCTGCAGGACCTGCTCCTGATTGGAGGAGAGCAGTGTACTCGGCGTGTGGGCAGCTGAGCTAGGATTGGTGGAAGAGGACTATAAAGGAGGAGAGAGACGGCATGCACCAGGAACATCTAAGGGGAACACCTGTGCAGCCCCCGAGAAAGCCGGCCGGCGGTGTGCCGCTCCCCTGCGGAAGTGGGGAATGTGGCCAGGGGGAACTGCCCTTCCACGGAGGTGGAAGGGATAGTAGCCAACCCGGGAAGAACCAGCAGCAAACCCGGGGAGGGCCGAGCAGACGAAAGAACAGCGCAGGGTCTTGTGTCGTTCCTCCGCGAAGAGGGGGAGCGACATAATGGTGCCGTGACTCGGATATGAAGCCTAGGCAGGGTCCTGTGTCGTTCCTCCACGAAGAGGGGGAGCGACAAGCTATCACTTCATATCTGTTAGAATGACCATTATCAGAGGATGCAGAGGCTGTGGACATGGAGAAAATGGAAACTAGAAACTGCACCATGTTGGCAAGAGTGAACATTAGTACAACCATTGTGGAAAGCAGTACATACTGTGGGGAGCAACTCGGACTAGACTAAGTTACTGGAATTAAGACTTATTCTATGCATCTGCTCTCCCACAATATGGCGCTGAGAAGGGAGAAACAGCTTCTACACAGCTGCCTCCAGTTCAACCAAGAAACTGTAGGACCTACTCCTGATTGGAGGAGAGCAGCGTACTCGGCGTGTGGGTAGCAGAGTTGGGATTGGTGAAGAGGACTATAAAGGAGGAAAGAGACAACATGCACCAGGAACATCTAAGAGGAACACCTGTGCAGCCCCCGAGAGAGCCGGACGGCGGTGTGCCGCTCCCCCGCGGAAGTGGGGAAAGTGGCTAGGGGGAACCGCCCTTCCACGGAGGTGGAAGGGTCGGTAGCCAACCCGGGAAGAACCAGCAGCAAACCCGGGGAGGGCCGAGCAGACGAAAGAACAGCGCAGGGTCCTGTGTCGTTCCTCCACGAAGACGGGGAGCGACACAAACTATCCTCAAAAACTTGAAATAGAATGATTATCTATAACATGGCCATCCCACTACTGGGCATACTCATATCCAAAGGAGATGTAATTGGTTTGTGGAAGAAACTTCGCACTCAATTCACTGAGGCAGTTTATATTGCTTATACACATAGTTGTAGCAACAGACCAGTCTTCCCTATTGATGTGCATTATATTAGTAAATTAATTGTCTAATCTATCCTTTTTTTTATAAACAGTGAGTATGAACATCATTGGATTGCAAATGCATAAATTTTATGGAATTAATATATATCTGGGACTCAAATGATTGAGGACATGAATTTATTCAGTGATATTAGAGAGGATTAATTTTCCAAAGGGCAGGAGAATAGCAACACAAATTTTTGATAATCTTATAGGGGTAAAGTAGTTTTTCATTGTGATTCCATTTCTTACATGCCCATATTATTTACTTTCATGTGACTGCTTAAGTTTTTGCTCATTTTTTCCAAGAGTCTTCTGACATTTCAGTTTGTTGTTTTTAGGTGGTCTGTTGTTATGTATATTGTTCTATACTTTTTTCCCTGGTCCATTGCTTACTTTTTTTCTCCTTTTAATGGTGTCTTTTAATGATCACAAATCTTTAATAAGATGTAATTTATTAATCTTTTTATTTATTATTATTGCTTGTGAGTCTTGCTAACAAATTCTTGTTTATTCCAAAATGTTGAGGTATTTTTCTGTTTTCATCTAGAAGTTCAATCTTTTTGTCTTCCACTTTTAGATCTAAATTTCATCACAAATTTATTTGTGAATATAGTGTTGAGTACTAATAAATATATATATATTTCTTATGACAAATGCAATTTTTTGAAAAGGCTACTGTTTCCCCAATGCACTACACTTTAATCTTTGTTATGATTTAACTGATTGTGTAAGTGTGGGTCTGTTTCTGACTCTGTTGTCTTTCTTTGTTGAGTTAATCTATCTGAACATCTCTGGGATTATTGTAACTTTAATTAAGTGAGGAAAATTCTTCAGCTTTCCTTTCTTCTTCAATATTATCATGTCTACTTTTGTCCCTTTGCTTTTCTATTTCCTGTTGGAAATAATCAAATGGCAACCTAAGGAAAAATTTGTAATGCACTTTTGTTGAATCTATGGATCAATCTGAAGAGATTAACAAATTTCTAGTTGGAAGTTTTCTAATCCTTAAGTATGGCATATGCATGATTTATTTATTTATTTAGTTCAATAATTTTTCATAGATTATCAGGTAGATACTGAGATCTTTCATTTTCATGCATAACATTTTAGATATTAATTTGGATTTATCAGATTTATTTTTTATTATTGGCTTTATATCTAGAGACCTTGCTAAATTTCTTATTAATGTTTTTCTAGATATCTACATATATATATAATATAGGATTTTCAGATATAAAAACATTATCTAAAAATAATGGAAATTTAGATTTTCTTTTCACAATTTATGTACTTTTTAATTTGTGTTTCTCAATTTCACTCTTTAACACCCCTAGTAAAATATTGTACAGAAGCAGTTATAGTGGTATTCTTATCATAATTTGAGTCTCAGGAGGAAAACTTTTTATATTTTACAATTATATGTAAGTTAATGAAACATTTTGTGGACACTTTAGCAGAATTAGGAAGAGCTCCTTTAATGTTCAAAGAGTTTTATGAACTAAAACTGACTTGTATGTAAGAGGTTTTTAATTCTATTGTGATGTTAGTACATGCCACCTTGATGGGATTGAATTGGAATCCACTGGCATGTTTCTAACTTCACCATTAGGGGTAAGTCCAATCGAGCATGTGCTGAACTGTACACCCCTCCCTCTCTTATTCCCACTCCTATATTTAATGGGGAATCACTTTTCAGTTAAATTTAAACACCTAAGAATAATAGTGTGTTAATTAAAGAGTTCAATCAATGGTATTACATAGAACAAAAACAAATCCTAAAAGGAATAAAATAGTTTGTTGTTCCTCAACAGTCCGGACAAGAGCTGATCAAGTCAGTGTTTCTCACAGTGTCCATTTCACTTCAACAGGCTTTCTTTTAGGTGCTCAATTAGTTGTCACTGATCAGGGGGAACCTATGATATTTGTCCATTTGGGACTGGCTTATTTCACTCAGCATGATGTTTTCTAGATTCCTCCATCTTGTTGCAAATGACCGGATTTCATTTTTTTATTCTATAGAGTACATATCCTATAATTTCTTTATCCAGTCTTCTGTTGATGGGCATTTAGGTTGATTCCATGTCTTAGCAATTGTGAATTGAGCTGCAATAAACATTGAGGTGAAGACAGCTCTTTTATTTGCCAATTTAATTTCCTTTGGGTAAATTCCAAGGAGTGGGATGGCTAGGTCGTACGGTAGGGTTATATTCAGGTTTCTGAGGAATCTCCAAACTCACTTCCATAGTGGCTTTACATGTTTGCATTCCCACCAACATTCGTTAGTGTCCCTTTTTCCCCACGCCGTCGCCAGCATCTGTAGTTGGTAGGCTTCTGATTTGTAAGCCATTCTAACTGGAGTGAGGTGAAACTTCATTGTGGTTTTGATTTGCATTTCCCTGATTGCTAGTGATCCTGAAAATTTTGTTCATGTGCCTGTTGGCCATTTGGATTTCCACTTTTGAAAAATGTCTACTGAGGTCCTTGGCCCATCTCTTAAGTGGGTTTTTGTTGCTGTTGTTGTTTTGGAGTTTCTTGATCTCTTTGTAGATTCTGGTTATTGCTCCTTTATTTGTTGCATAGTTTGCAAATATTTTTCCCATTCTGTTGGTTGCCTCTTCACTTTCCTGACTATTTCTTTTGTAGTACAGAAACTTCTCAATTTGATGCAATCCCAATAGTTAATTTTGGCATTGACTGCCTGTGCCTCCGGGGTCTTTTCTAAGAAGTCTTTGCCTGTGCCTTTATCTTGCAGGGTTTCTCCAATGTTCTCTAATAATTTGATGGTGTCTGGTCATAGATTTATGTCTTTAATCCATGTTGTGTGGATTTTTGTATAAGGTGAATGGTAGGGGTCTTGCTTCATGCTTCTGTACATGGAAATCCAGTTTCCCAGCACCATTTATTGAATAGTTTGTACTTGCTCCAGGAATTGGTTTTAGATCCTTGATCAAATATAATTAGGCTGTAGATATTTGGGTTGATTTCTGGTGTTTCTATTCTGTTCCATTGATCTATCCAGCTGTTTCTGTACCAGTACCATGTTGTTTTGATTACAACTGCCCTGTATATGTCCTGAAATCTGGACATTGTGATGCATCTGAGTTTGTTTTTGTTGTAGAAGATTTCTTTAGCTATTTGAGGTCTCCTGTGCCCCATTTGATTTTCAGCATAATTTTTTCCAGATCTGAGAAGAATGTCTTTGGTATTTTGATTGGTATTGCATTGAATCGATAAATTGTTTTTGGGAGAGTGGTCATTTTGATGATATTGATTGTTCCAATACATGAGCATGGAAGATTTTTCCATTTTTTGTTATCCTCTTCTATTTCTTTCGTTAAGATTTTGTAATTCTCATCGCAGAGATCTTTGACTTCCTTGGTTAAGTGTATTCAAAGGTATTTGATTGTTTTTGTAGCTATTGTGAACGGGATTGATCTTAGCAGTTCTTTCTCAGCCGTGACATTGCCTGTGTATACAAAGGTTGTTGATTTTTTGCATTGATTTTATATCCTTCTACTTTTCCAAACTCTTCTATGAGTTCCAGTAGTCTCTTAGGAGTTCATTGGATCCCCTAAATAAAGAGTCATATCATCTGCAAAGAAGGATAGTTGGACTTCTTCCTTCCCAATTTGTACCTCTTTAATTTCTTTTTCTTGCCTAATGGCTCTGGCTAAAACATCCAATAGTATAGTGAATAGCAATGATGAGAGTGGGCATCCCTGTCTGGTACCAGATCTCAGTGGAAATGCTTCCAACTTTTCCCCATTCACTAGGATGCTGGCCATGGGTTTTTCATAAATTGTTTTGATTTTATTGAGGAATGTTCCTTCCATACCCAATTTGCTTAGAGTTTTCATCATGAAAGGGTATTGTATTTTATCGAATGCTGTCTCTGCATCTATTGAGATAATCATATGTCTTTTCTTCTGGAGTTTGTTAATGTGGTGTATTACATTGATTGTTTTGCAAACATTGAACCATCCCTGCATACCAGGGATAAATCCCACTTGGTCTGGGTGGATGAACTTTCTGATGTGTGTTGCATTCTATTGGCCAGAATTTTATTGAGGATTTTTGCATCTATGTTCATCAGGGATGTTGGTCTGTAATTCTCTTTCTCTGCTGCATTTTTTTCAGGTTTAGATATTAAGGTGATGCTGACTTCATAGAAATAATTTGGGAGGAATCTCTCTTTTTCTATTGTTCTGAGTGGTTTGAAAAGAATTGGAGTCAGTTCTTCTTTAAATGTCTGCTAGAATTCAGCAGTGAATCCATTCGGTCCTGGGCTTTTTTTGTTTGAAGGGCCTTTATTACTGATTCAATTTCTGTCTCAGTTATGGGTCTGTGTAGGTTTCTATGTCTTCATGGTTGAATTTAGGTAGGTAGTATGTGTCCAGAATCTATCCATTTTTGATAGACTTCCCTGTTTGCTGGCATACAACTCTTTGTAGTAATTTCTGATGACTCTATTTATTTCTGTGGTGACTGTTGTTACATTTCCTTTTTCATCTCTGATTTTATTGATTTGGGTCTCTTTTTAGTTTGTTGGGCCAATGGTGTGCCAATTTTATTTATTTTTTCAAAATACCAGCTCTTTGTTTGGTTGATCTTTTATATATTTTTTTCAATCCTGTTGATTTCTTCTCTGATTTTAATTATTTCTCTTCTCCTACTAGTTTTGGGTCTGGATTGCTGCAGTTTTTCTCGATCCTTGAGATGCATTGATAGCTCATTTATTTGGTGCCTTTTCAATTTCTTGATGTAGGCTCTTTGTTATAAACTTTCCTCTCAACACTGCTTTTGCTGTTTCCCATAAGTTTTGATATGTTGTGTTGTTATCCTCATTTACTTCCAGAAACCTTTTGATTTTTTCTATGACCCATTGTTCATTCAGGAGTATGTTGTTCAGTCTCCATTTGTTTGCATGCGCTCTAGGAATTTCTGGGTTGCTAATTTCCAGCTTCATTCTATGGTGGTCTGAGTAGATGATGGTATGATTTCAATTCTTTTGATTTTGCTGAGACTTGCTTTATGGCCTAGTGTGTGGTCAGTCCTAGAGTAGGTTCCATGTACTGCTGAGAAAAATGTAAATTCCTTATGTGTAGGATGAAAAGTTCTGTAGATATCTGTTAGATCCATTTGGCCTATAGTGTCAATTAAATCTGCTGTTTCCTTGTTGATCTTCTGTCTGATTGATTTGTCTATTGCTGAAAGTGAAGTATTGAAGTCCCCCAAAACTATTGTATTGGAGTCTAAGTCTCCCTTTAAGTTCCTTAACATATTTTAAATAAACCAGTGCCCTGTAATTAGGAGCATATACATTTATAATAGTTACATCTTCCTGTTGAATTGATCCCTTAACCATTATAGAGTGCCCCTCTTTGTCTCTCATCAGTTTTAATGTTAAAGTTTATTTTGTCTGGTATTAACATGGCTATGCCAGCTCTTTTTTGGTTGCTGTTGGCATGGAATATCTTTTTCCAACCTTCACTTTCAGTCTACATGCATCTTTGTTGGAAAGATGTGTTTCTTGTAAGCAGCAAATTGATGGCTTTTGTTTTTTAATCCATTCAGCCAGTCTGTGTCTTAACTGGAGAGTTGAGGCCATTTACATTCAATGTGACTGATGATAAGTAGGGACTTTGCCCTGTCATTTTTCCAAAGATATTTCTTTTTTAAACTTTTATTTAATAAATATAAATTTCCAAAGTATAGTTTATGGATTACAATGGCTTCCCAGCCCCATAACTCTGTTCTTCAGAGTTAAGCGTGTGCCAAAGGTGATACACCCAGGTTTGGCATGGTAAATCTTCTCTCTCTCTCCTTTTTTTTTTCATTCAGAAGGGAAGTAATTCCTCTCAGCTGAGCTTTCTGCTTGAATATTCAGGCTTTTCTGCCTGAACGCTAGCCCCAATGGGTATGGTATTTGTCTGCTCTGTCCCAAGGACCACACAAAGGATCTGTGCAGTCCTCAGTGTAAGCTTAGATTTCCTTGCAATGTCTCTCACTGGGTAGCCAAAGCCGCCCGAATTTGTGGTGTCTCCCACCAATACTACTCACCTCCCAGCCACATTGTGAGTTCTCCCACACACTCTCGATTTTTTTTTTTTTCACAGTCACAGTTCATAAGTTCCACACATTCACTAGGTCTTAGTCTCCTGTTATATCTCCCGTCCTGAGTCAGATTTTTCTGCTTGGTTGAGGGTTGGTGCAGCCCTGAGCTGGTGCAGCTGTTACGTATGTCCAAAATAATGCCTGTTCTACTTTCTCGCTCACCTTTGTAAGCTGTGTGGAGAGAGAGAATTGTGTCTGTACTGGTCCCTTTTATTTATTTTTTCTCTCCTCTTGTTAGGTTGGTGTACTTTCCGCTATGGGGCTTCAAGCCTTGTTCCCTCTAGGCTCTTCCTGCAGCTTTTCTGCCAGTGTCTTGGACTACTGCATTTTTGTCTCACCCCCCTTTCCATTGCTGCTGCATAAACTCGGCAGCTGGGGTACCGAGCCATGGGCTCCCATGTCCTCCATATAGGGCCACCATGTCTCTGTAAATCTGGATGAGTTTCCTCTGCAGTTTTTTTCCTAACTTTTCCCTGAGACTACAGTATCTCCATATTTATTTATATATTTATTTATTTTTGTTTTTGTTTTTGACAGGGAAAGTTAGACAGTGAGAGAGAGAGAGAGAGAGAGAGAGAAAGAGAAAGGTCTTCCCTTTCTGTTGGTTCACCCGCCAAATGGTTGCCATGGTTGGCATGCTATGCCAGCGTGCTGTGCTGATCCGAAGCCAGGAGCCACGTGCTTCCTCCTGATCTCCCTTGTGGGTGCAGGGCCCAACCACTTAGGCCATCCTCTACTGCCTTGCTGGGCCACAGCAGAGAGCTGGACTGGAATAGGAGCAACTGGGATAGAATCCGGTGCCCCAACTGGGACTAGAACCCAGGGTGCTGGTGCCACAGGCAGAGGATTAGCCTAATGAGCTACGGTGCAGGCTTCCATGTTTATTAAACTATCTTTTCCTGGACTATCAGTGAGCTCCCTCCCTATTCCACCATCTTTGAGCCCTCTGTCATTTTTTATTTGCTTTTCAAAGAACAGGATTATGGTTTGCTTGAAGTTTCTCTTTATTTAAAAATTTATTTTATCTGATATAGAGAGAGTTTTAGAGAAACAGAGACAGAGAAATATCTTTCACCTTTTGGTCCACTCCGCAATTGCCTGGGTGGCAGGAACTCAGTCTAATTCTCCACATGTTTGTTAGTGACTCATTACTTGAGCAATTACCACTTTCTAGCAGAGAAGCTGGGAATTGAGCAGGAAGCTGGAATTGAGTTATAACTCAAACAGGTACTCTGACATAGGATATCCAAAGCAGCTTCTTAAATGCTGCACCAAACGCCCACTTTGGTATTTCTCTAATTTGTTGTTATCATTGTAATTTTGTGTTTGTGTTTTTGTGTGTGTGTTTGTCTTTGCTACTGCTCTGCTCATGTTGGATTTAATTTGCTTCTCATTTTCTAGTTTCCAGTAATGAAAGCTTGTATAATTAATTTGAGATGTTTCATCTTTTCTGATATATGCATTGATTGTTATAAAATTTCCTCTAAGCTCTGTTTCAATGGCATTTTATGATTTTGATAGGTCCTGTTTTATTTCATCTAATTAAAACTATATTCTAATTTACTCTTTGATCTCCGTTATTTATAATCATGTTGTTGTTTTTCAAAATATTCAAGTATTTTCCAGATATCTTTCTGTTATTGATTTTTAGTTTAAATTCTTTAGGGAAAACCTGCTTGGTATTAATCATTTAAAAAATGTTAAGTTTGCATTATGGTCATGAAAATGGTCCATCTTCTGAATGCTCCATTGTGCTTGAGAAGAATGTATGCTCTGCTATTTTCAGGTGGTGTCCTATAAATATCAATTGGATCAAGTTGGTTGATAGTATCGTTCAGGTCTTCTGAATTCTTATTGATTTTATGTCTACTTCTTCTATTGATTACTTAGAGAGGAATGTTGAAGTATCCAATTATAAAAGCAGATTCTCTATTTTTGCTTATATTCTCTCTGTTTTGTTCCATATATTTTAAAGCTGTTTGGTAAGGTGTGTTCACAATTAATATTAATAAGATTCTTAGAAAATTGAACATTTTTATGATAATCTACTTTCCTCTTTATCCTTAATAATTTTCCATGATTTAAAGACTGATGGTCTCAAGGTTACTAAGTGGTGGAAGAGTCCTGAGTCTTCACTTTAATTTAATGGACACTATCCCAGATGCAGGGTCAACAAATACTAACAAGGAGATGGCACAGATGTATGGAATTATCTGGGAAGATATTTAAAGAAACTGTGATAAAATTTCTTCAATGACCAATTAAAAACTCACTAATACAAATAAGAGTAGAATATCTCAGCAAATAAATAGAAGGTTTTAAAGAACTAAAATTAACCAAAAATATGCAGGAAGCAAAATAAGAACTTAGTGGATGAGCTCAGCATCAAAATAGTGAGAATGGAAGAAAGACCCATTCAACTTGAAGAAAGAGCAATGGAAATAATCTGAAAGTGAAAATGCACTGAAAGAAGAAAAGTCTGTCACCTGTGGGACCATAATAAGTGATCTAACATCTATGTCACCAAAGTTTCTGAAGGAAGAAGAAAGAAAGTGGCCCTGTGAATGTAATAAAGAAAGAATGGCAGAAAGTTTTCCAAATATGACCACAAAGAACACACACCATAAGTGTGTGACAGAACCTAATGAAAATTCAGATATGAGGAACCTAAAGTGATTTACCCTAATATGTCATAGTTAAAACTCTGAAAACTGAAGTCAAAGGAAAAAAAATCTTTACAGCAACCTGAGAGAACTGACATTACCTTTAGGGGGAAAATAATTTGAACAACAGTGGTTTTCTCATTGGAAGCCATAGAGGAGACAGTGGGCAGTATTTTTTAGGCATTAAAAGAAAACAGTTGTGAAACTAGAATTCTCTGTCTGGTGAAAATATCATTCAGTAATGTAGGGAATCAAGACAAGAGTAGAGGAAGGAAAATTAAGAAAATTCACTGCAAGCAGGACTACCTTAAAAGAATGGCTAACTGAAGTTTTATAAACAGAAATAAATTTATTAAAGAAGGAAAGAAGAAAGGACACAATGAAAGAAAATATATGAGTCTGTGTACTAGAAATCCTTTTCTTCTGAGTTTTAGAAGCTGATTATGTGATTTTTTAAATATATGTAATTTATACATATATATATAGAGAGAGAGAGAAATTGTGTAAGAATTATACTAATGTTATAAATAATGGGGTAAGGAGTTTCTAAAATTCACTCTAAATGATAAATTATTGATATCAGTAGACTTAATAAGTAATGTATATATTATATAATACCTATAAGGATCACTAAGAAGATTTATAAATACAGCAAGAACATCCTAGATTAGTCAAAATGGGCTTCTAAATATGCTTAAGTAACCTGTAGAAAGGAAGAAGAAAATAGACATGAAAAATAGAACAAGCAGAAAACCAAAAATATATGGCAGATACAAATTTCTACATAGCACTAATTTCACTAACAATATAAATACACTAATTAAAAGACATATATGGGCTAGGCCAAAGGCAGTAGTCTCCCACATCAAGGTTTTCTATATGAGTGACAGGGATTGAAGTACTGGAATCATTGCTGCTACCTCTCAGGGGGCACATTAGCGGGAAGGCAGATGGTCAGTGGAGGAGCCTGGACATGACCATATGCTCAGATATGGATGCAGGCATCCCAAGTAGCACCTTAATTGCTGCAACAAATACTTTATCCCATTATATGTAAACATTCTTACAATACGTGAGTGAACAGAATCAATAAATACTTAGTTATACAGTATAACTAAATAGGTCTACTCCAGGATTCAAGGCTAGTTCAATACTAGACAATTAAACAGTGCTGATGCAGAAAGACATGTGGCAAAATTTAACATCTAATTATGATAAAAATTCTCATAAAACTAGGAATTATAAGGAATTGCTTAAACTTTGTTAGAAACATACATAACAAACTACAGGTAACATATATATTTTAATGTTTACTTTTATTTGCTTGAAAGATAAGTGACAAGGAGAGGGATGCAAAGAGAGAAATAGATCTTAGATCCTTTGGCACTCCATTAATGACTGCAACTGCCTGGATTGGGACAGCCTGAAAGCCAAGAACCTTGAACCCCTGTGTGATAGGGGCCCAAGGACTTGAGGCTTCCAGGATACATTGACAGTAAGCTGGACTGAAAGTGGAGCGGCAAGGACAGAGATCTAAACTCTGCATCCTCCCCAGATAACACGTCTAATGGTGAAATGCTGAATACTTTTCTGCAAAGACTGAGAACAAGATAAGAATTTTGATCTTAACACATTCAACACAGTACAGGAAGATCTAGCCACTATGATACGTCAAGAAAGGAAACAAAAGACAAGAAAGAAAGAAAGCTCTCTATTTGGATTTTAAAAGGTTTGATATAGAAAATCCCAGAGACTATAAAAAATGAAACAAAACAAAATAAGCTTGAAAGAACTCCTAAAACAATTAAATGAGATAAACAAGATTACAGCAACGAGATTGACAAAAAACATTAGCTACTTTAAATATTAGCACTAAACATGGAAATATTAGCAAATAAAAATGTGGAAACCAAAAGTAAAAATGCAAATCCATTTATAGTTGCTCAAAGAAAATAAGTTACTTGAGTGTAAATTTAACAAAACATTTATGGGACTTGGATGCTGAAAATGGGGATGAAAAACATTGAGGAAGATCTAAATAAATGGAGAATGTTTCATGTTCATATATTAGAAAACTTAACATTGTTATAATTTCACTTCAATTCCATATAGAATCCAACGTATCAATTCTTTTCAAATTGTTATACAGATTATATACAATTCTCTTCAAAATCCTAGTCAGATTTTTGGTAGATATTGATTAGATTATTCTAAAATTTATATGAAAATGCAAAGGAAATGGAACAGCAAAAATGATTCTAGGGATGAGGAATAAAGTTGGAGAAATCATTCATTTTCAGGATGTTTTACAGCAGTGAATGCTATTAGAGGTATTATACATAGAAAATAATGGAACAGAATAGAGATCTTAGAAATAGAATTAAACAAGTATGAACTAAGAGTGGTTTTCAGTGTAAATGCAAAAGCAATCCAGTGGAGGAAATATAACATTTTCTTTTTTTTTTTTAGACTTTTATTTAATGAATATAAATTTCCAAAGTACAGCTTATGGATTACAATGGCTTCCCCCCCCCCCATAACTTCCCTCCCACCCGTAACCCTCCCCTTTCTCGCTCCTTCTCCCTTTCCATTAACATCGAGATTCATTTTCATTTCTCTTATATACAGAAGATCAGTTTAGTATATATTAAGTAAAGAATTCAACAGTTTGCACCCACATAGAAACACAAAGTGAAAAATACTGTTTGGGTACTAGTTATAGCATTAAATCACAATGTACAGCACATTAAGGACTGAGATCCTACATGGGGAGTAAGTGCACAGTGACTCCTGTTGTTGACTTAACAATTTGACACTCTTGTTTATGGCAACAGTAATCTCCATAGGCTCTTGTCATGAGTTGCCAAGACTATGGAAGCCTTTTGAGTTCACTGACTCTTATCATATTTAGACAAGGCCATGGTCAAAGTGGAAGTTCTCTCCTCCCTTCAGAAAAAGGTACCTCCTTTGTTGATGACCTGTTCTTTCCACTGGGATCTTACTCGTGGAGATCTTTCATTTAGGTTTTTTTTTTTCCCTCAGAGTGTCTTGGCTTTCCATGCCTGAAACACTCTCATGGGCTTTTCAGCCAGATCTGAATGCCCTAAGGGCTGATTCTGAGGCCAGAGTGCTGTTTAGGACATCTGCCATTCTATGAGTCTGCTGTTTATCCCACTTCCCATGTTGGATCGTTCACTCCCTTTTTTGTTCTATCGGTTAGTATGAGCAGACACTAGTCTTGTTTATGTGATCCCTTTGATTCTTAGTCCTAGCATTATGATCAATTGTGAACTGAAATTGATCACTTGGACTAGTGAGATGGCATGGGTACATGCACCTTGATGGGATTGAATTGGAATCCCCTGGCATGTTTCTAACTCTGCCCTTTGGGGCAAGTCCGATTGAGCATGCCCCAAATTGTACATCCCTTCCCTCTCTTATTCCCACTCTTATATTTAACAGGGATCACTTTTCAGTTAAGTTTCAACACTTAAGAATAACTGTGTAATAATTACAGAATTCCACCAATAGTATTAAGTAGAACAGACAAAAAAATACTAAGAGGGATAACATATCAAGTTGTTCATCAACAGTCAGGGCAAGGGCTGATCAAGTCACCGTTTCTCATAGTGTCCATTTCACTTTAACAGGTTTCCTTTTTGGTGCTCGGTTAGTTGTCACTGATCAGGGAGAACATGTGATACTTGTCCCTTTGGTACTGGCTTATTTCACTCAGCATAATGTTTCCCAGGTTCCTCCATTTTGTTGCGAATGACCGGATTTCATTGTTTTTTGCTGCTGTATAGTATTCTGTAGAGTACATATCCCATAATTTCCTTATCAAGTCTACTGTTGATGGGCATTTCGTTTGATTCCAGGTCTTAGCTATTGTGATTTGAACTGCAATAAACATTAAGGTGCAGACCATTATTTTGTTTCCCAATTTAATTCCCTTTGGGTAAATTCCAAGGAGTCGGATGGCTGGGTTGAATGGTAGGGTTATAGTCAGGTTTCTGAGGAATCTCCAGACTGACTTCCATAGTGGCTTTACCAGTTTGCATTCCCACCAACAGTGGGTTAGTGTCCCTTTTTCCCAGAATAACATTTTCAACACTTTGTGTTAGAACAATTGGATAATCACTGGCAAAAGAAAAAAAAAGGAATTTTAACAAGAAACTTCTGTGGTATGCAAAATTAACTAAAATAGGTCAAATACTTAAATTTGTAAAAAAATTACACTTAGATTTTAAACATTTTAGAACTTTATAGTTTATTTCACATTGTATTTTGAAGGAAATATTAGGTAGGTATAGAATTGCATGTTGTAGCTATTTTCTTTCAGTACTTTAAAAGTTTGTTAAGCTGTTTTCCATCTTAAATTGCGTCATTTTAGAAGCCAGCAGAAAAATCATTCTTTTAAGATAAATGTGCATTTTTTCTCTCTCTAATAACTTTTCAGATTTTGTTATTTTCTTTTATTTTCACTAGTTTTTATGTTATTACTAGATGTGGTTTACTTTTAGTCTTGTCTGCTTGGGACTTTGTTGTTCTTACATCTATGTCTTTTCTTTCATTAGTTTTGGAAAGTTTTTTTTTTAAAGATTTATTTATTTATTTGAAACTCAGAGTTATATATAGAGAGGAGAGGCAGAGAGAGAGAGAGAGGTCTTCTATCAGATGGCTCACTCCCCAGTTGGCCACAACGGCCGGAGCTGGGCCAACCCGAAGCTGGGCCAACCCGAAGCCAGGAGCCAGGAGCTTCTTCCAGGTCCCCCGTGCAGGTGCAGGGGCCCAAGGACTTGGGCCATCTTCCACTGCTTTGCCAGGCCATAGCAGAGAGCTGGATTGGAAGTGGAGCAGCTGGGTCTCGAACTGGCGCTCATATGGGATGCCAGCACTTCAGGCCAGGGCATTAACCGACTGCACCACAGCGCCGGCCCCTTGGAAAGTTTTTAACATTGTTTTCGAATATTCCTTCAGCACAATCTCTTTTCTCTTTCGCTAGAATATCATACGTATATGAAATTTACCACATCCCACATATTTTATACTATTTTCTGCATCTTTATTTTTAATCATAATTTAATCTCTGTATATTGTACTGAGGCATTTTCTCTTTGACTGATCCCCTTTTTCTTAAGTCTAATCTAGTTTTAAGCCTATCAATTGTGTTTTTCATTTCAGTTCATCTCATTTTAAGTTCATATTTTATTTAACACTTAAAGACTCTAATTCTCAGATAATTTTTTCATTTAAAAATGCAATAATTATAGTTATTTAAAAATCCATTTCTGATAACTCCAAAATATGGGTCAGTTATGAATGATTTTCTTTCACTTCTTGTTATTTTGTTTTATTCCACTTTTTTTTCAGTTATATGAGAGGTAGAGAAATAGAGAGAGAAAAAAGAGGGAGAGAGAGACTGGTTCACCCCTCAAATGCCTACAGTAGCTAGAGTTGAGCAGGGGCAAAGCTGAGAGCTGGAAACCAATTGAGTCTCCTATGGGAGTGGCAGGAATCCAGGACCTGAGCCTTCATTGCACCTTCCCAGACTGCGTTAGCATAAAGCTGGAACTAGGAGCCAGAGCTGAGGATCAAACCCAGGTACACTAATGTGGGAGATAAGTATCTTAATTTGTAACCTTCTTGTTCTTCCTCTTCCTCTCCCTCCTCATCCTCTTCCTCCTCCTCTTACCCTTCTTCTTCTCTTTCTTTCTTTCTTTCTTTTTTTTTTTTTTTTGACAGGCAGAGTGGACAGTGAGGGAGAGAGACAGAGAGAAAGGTCTTCCTTTTGCTGTTGGCTCACCCTCCAATGGCCTCCGTGGCCAGTGTGCTGCAGCCGGCGCACTGCGCTGATCTGAAGGTAGGAGCCAGGTACTTATCCTGGTCTCCCATGGGGTGCAGGGCCCAAGTACTTGGGCCATCCTCCACTGCACTCCCTGGCCACAGCAGAGAGCTGGCCTGGAAGAGGAGCAACCGGGACAGAATCCGGCACCCCGACCGGGACTAGAACCCGGTGTGCGGGAGCCGCAAAGCAGAGGATTAGCCTATTGAGCCGCGGCGTTGGCCCTCTTTCTTTTTCTTTTACAAATCTGGTCCTTTTTCTTGATGTGGTGGGTAATTTTTTGAATTAATGCTAGATATTTTGGATAAAATATTATAGAGATGGTAGATGATACTATTTTCTTTTAGCAAATGACCTATAATAGATCTTCTAGTAGGAAGCTAGGGCAGCTTAGATCAGCACAAGCCAACTGGGGACTGTGATGATATAAGTTGCAATTTTAGTCTCTCTAAGTTTTGGTCTACCTCTGACTTACACAATTCTTAGAGTTTTTTCCCATGTAAGATTTTCAACTGAGAACCTTAGTTACTTACCAGAATCCTTTCCCCAGTCATGTCTTGAACTTTAGTTTTTCCTCTTTTGAGTGATTTGACAACAGATATTCTACATTCTAATAATTGCCATCTGCTTGGTTATTTGACCTGTGAAGCTAACGAGTGTGAAAAATTTCTTAATGGGAAAATAATTGTCAAAAGTTTGTTTATGAGTTTCACTTTTTCACAAATCTTGGTTTTCTATATCTTGACTATTTGAAATGATATGTACTCTAACTTTTGCCTTCCTAGCTCTGTGAAATTGCTTACAATTCTATTTTTTTTTGTTTTGTTTTGTTTTTGCTTTGTTTTGTTTTTGCCTCCTGGCATACATCTTCTTTTGTGGATTCTTAGCAACTTGCTTTACTTTTCTCAAGAATCAGCATATGCCCAAGAAGAACAGATGCATGTAGATATCGGACTCATCTCAAATTACACTACTTGTTTATGAAATCCTGGCCTTTCCAAGCTTGACTGTGTTGCAAACTCTGCAATATCTAAATTTTAACTCTTTCTAAAAAAGTTTCTTTTAGTGGAAGGGTAGGAGTTTTTGAAATATGTCATTGCCGGAACCAGAAGTTAGGTCCACATTTCTTTTAGGGCAGTCTACCTGACTGCAGCGGAATATGGAGGCATTGAGAGCTAGGGTCTGTATGATTTTATATGCTGCAAATTTCTCAGTAAGAATCATTATGTCTACAGCTTATTTGGAATGGTTTAGCAAAAACAAAAATAAGTAAGAAAACATGTCAATTGTTGAGTTGCTGCTATGGATAAATGGGTAGTCATTGAATTATCGCTTCCATTTTTGGTATATTTAAAACTTACAAGAAAAACGTTGAAAACTACCTTAATGTTGGGCACTGACCAGCTAACGGAAGGGGGTCATCACTGTGAGATGAGCTCATTAGTGAAGGCTTCATTGAAGATACAAGGCTTTTGGTTAGGCTTTCAAAACTGACTCTAAGTTGGATGGCTGAAGAAAAGAGGGAGGTCATGTCCAAAGTGGAACATATGAAAATTAGCCAAAAGATGAAGATGAAAATCACTCTTTACTTAGACATTGCATCAAGGTAGAGCTTTTCTCGGGAGCTCTTTCCTTGGTGTGGGGGGGGGGGCGGGTAAAGCTGACTCATTGAACCTTTATATATGATGATGCTTGGTGATGGCAATTTCCCCTAAGCGAGATGTTCTATGATCAGTGGGAGAATTTTGAAGGAGTTTACTTAAATGTCTAGCTTTAAATACTATGAGTCATTACACTCTTTGTCAGTTCCTTCATCAGAGTTTCCATTTTAAGGATCACTGCACTTTGCTCAGAAGAGTGTTTCTTATTTGTAGTTCAACCTGAGAAAAATGCTCTGCCTAATAGTCATCACTGTTTCATTATGCCCTGAGAACATTTAAAAAATAAAAGTGCTACTAATATATTTATATAATCAAAGCCTCCAGGTATTGTTTTAGGGTCTGATGCCTTACTAAAATAAGTTTCTTAGTGAAACTTCTTCATGTTGTTCAATCATGTTACCTATGGCCCTGCCTGCTTCCCTTCCTAAATTTTTCTGTATCCCAGTTACAAATAATCATAATGATAGCTATGCACTCAGTTTCTTACTTCTGAATAATAGCAGCACCTAATACTTACACTGTATTTGGTTTTCCATTTTCAAAGTGCTTTGCAATCAGTGACTAGCTGAGCTCCCTTACCCGTGAAATTTATTTCTTGATGACACAAGAAACAGGTTCTTGGCATCTGGCTATGCCCACTATTGCTACCATGGAGCAGGGAGAAAATCAGTGCTCTGGATTGAAGGAGAGGTTAGGGGTCAGGATATTCGTGTCCTATTTTTGACTCTGCACTTGATTTCTGCACATCCTGGTTTAAGACAGGCAATTGCTCTCTGTAAATTTCACCACCTGTAGGAAAAGGAGGATAGAATCTTCATTGAAAAGATGAGAAACTCATCCCTGCCATAAATAGGATGCTCTGAATTTGTAGTAGGACTTTGGCACCTAATAACATCACCAACAGAGGGATATATGGAGACTATTCCTTCCTGGTGTGGGATTTCCTATTAGAAGACTATATAAATTTCTCAAATTACATGGTGAATAAAAACACTCTCACTGTATTTACTTCCTATAGTCTTTCCCTCCTTGTACTTAATAGGTACAGGAAAAAAGGTAGAAATACCAGAAAGCTAGACCCAGTTAGTGATCTTCAGTAAACTATGGTAAGTTATGCACTGTTCCTACATATCACAGACATTGTGGTAACCTTTAATGCAATAATTGATAAAAATCACTAATGACACATGTAATAAAATACATTGTGACAAAATTGGTCTTTTTTATATTTTAGTAAATGTTGCGGGTTAAATTGTAACAGATGTCTATTCACACAGAATAAATGAAGACAATGAAAGAGAATAGTAAATAACAGTTGTAATAATTATAATAATTCAGGAAAGACAAAAATGTTTATCTGGATATCTGTTTTCATGTGCAGAATAAATCTTTTTTGAGATTTATTTTATTCATTTTAAAGGCAGAGTGAGAGAAAGAGGGAAAGAGAGATCTTCCAGCTTCTGATATAATCCCCAAGCCAGGCCAAGCCAGAAGCCCAAAAATTCCATTCTGGTTTCCCATGTGGGTGGCAGGGGCCCAAGTACTTGGACCATCTCCTGCTGGTTCTCCAGGCACATTAGCAAGGAACTGGATAAAAAGCTGAGCTGCTCATACTCAAACTGGTACTCTAATACAGGATTCTAGTGTCATAGGCGGCGGTGGCTTAATCCACTGAGCCATGTCAACCCCAACTTATTTTCCCTTTGATGGCATATGTTACTAGAGTTAGAACATTTGTCTTCAATGAAATTCCTGTGTCTAAGTCTGTCTCTCTCATGCAACAAGATACCACATCCAGATATTTAAGTTGGACATGTTCTATTGCAGAAGCATAGATGACTAATGTTAAAGATGGGAATGCTCGAGCCGACTGCATGGGGCAGTAGGTTAATCCTCTGCCTGCGGTGCCAGCATCCCATATGGGCGCTGGTTTGAGTCATGGCTACACCTCTTCCAGGCCAGCTCTCTGCTGTGGCCCAGGAAGGCAATGGAGGATGGCCCAGTGCTTGGGACCCTGTACCCGCATGGGAGACCAGGAAGAAGCACCTGGCTCCTAGCTTTGGATTTGCACAGCTCTGGCTGTTGCGGCCATCTGGGGAGTGGACCAATGGAAGGAAGACCTCCCTTTCTGTCTTTCCCTCTCACTGTCTGTAACTCTACCTTTCAAATAAATTTAAAAAAAGATAGGAATGCTCACTTGATTTCTATAAAAATTAAAATGATGGCTTTTCTCAAGTAGAAGAAAAATGTTGATTTAAGGAATTCTAAATAAAAAATGTGGGATGACTTGAAGACCAGGAAAGAAATCATTCTATGATTTCATGCTGGTCAGAAAAACACAGCATAGAAACTCACAGAAGGTGGTGTCTGCCCCTTCACTCTCCCCATTCAGCAGGGAGAGGCACTGAATTCACACTGAAGTCCAATCTGGGAAAATGATTTAAGAGGGCCTTAGACTAATCCTCCGCCTTGCGGCACCGGCACACCGGGTTCTAGTCCCGGTCGGGGCACTGGATTCTGTCCTGGTTGCTCCTCTTCCAGGCCAGCTCTCTGCTGTGGCCAGGGAGTGCAGTGGAGGATGGCCCAAATCCTTGGGTCCTGCACCCCATGGGAGACCAGGATAAGCACCTGCTTCCTGCCTTCGGATCAGCGCAATGCGCCGGCCGCGGCGGCCATTGGAGGGTGAACCAATGGCAAAAGGAAGACCTTTCTCTCTATCTCTCTCTCTCTGACTGTCCACTCTGCCTGTCAGAAAAAAAAAAAAAAAAAAAAAAAAAAAAAAAAAAAAAAAAGAGGGCCTTAGAAGGTCAATTATTGAAGCAGGCATTTGGCACAGTGGTTAAAATGCCACTTGGTTTACTCTTATCCAATGTCAGTGTTCCCGGCTTTGAGTCTTAACTCTACTCTGGATTCTAGCTGGCAGCTAATGTGTACCCCAGAAGGCATCAGGTAATGGTCCAAGTACCTGGGCTTTTGCCACCCACTTGGGAGACCCAGGTTGAGTTCCTGGCTCTCAGCTTCAGTGCAGCCGAGCCCCTGCTGTTCCCAGAATTTGAAGAGTTAACCATGGATGGGAGATTGGTTTCCATCTTTTTATGTCCTTCTATGTTTGCCTTTCAAATAAATACATTTTAAAAAATGTAAAAATAAGGTCAATTAGTAAATTGATTTCCAGAGGAGTACACTGCCTATCCTGCAAAGCCGTATTTGCTTCTCCTCTGAGGAGATAGGTTGTATATTAAGATAAATATTCAGAACATTCAGAAAAATAATCCAGAAAACTTAGAGTCAAGAGTCTTCATTTACCTAAATGTTCAATGCATTTGTAACCAAATATAGGTGATATGGATGGTTGATGTTTTTAGTTGACCATTTCAAAATGGCAGTAAATCAGACTAATGGTTAGGCTGCATGAGAGAGAAGAGACAGACTCAGGTGTTCACACTGGTGACTTTTTTCATGATATGATAATTTTACTCACATTAATGATACTGGAGAATTGTATTACTTTTTTCTACTTTATTCTCTCAAATATATAGGTCCAATAAAAAGAGTGTGAATCATCTTTCTTTTTGGAAAAAAAAAAAGACTGGCTGCTTTATTTCTCATAGCCTCTAGGATAATGGTAAAACAACAATTTGTATCTACTTTGAAAAGCTGAAAGTGAACTAGATGGTTGAAATGCCCATCCTCAAAATTCATTGGTTGAAGTAGAAATCAGAGCAAAGCTTTTAATTGCTATTACTTCTACCTGCAGTTTTTCTTGTGGAAGTAAATTATCACATAGTGGCGTGCATTTGGTAATTAGTGATTTGCTCAGAAATGGTTTGATTTCCATGTGTTTAATATTAGTTTAAAAAATCCTGTGAGCAGAGAAAAGAAACTCAGTACAACATAAACTACTTCACTGGATATGATAATGCCTTCCAGTTTGCATTTTCTTTATTTTCTTCATGTCACAAATTTTTGGGTACCTCTCAAAGCAAGTGTTAATCCAAAAATAAATCTATACATCTTTATTAAGTATAAATGATTGGTGTGGGTGATCTCCCATAAAATAATTTCATAAAACCATTGCTGTACTAATGAAAAAGTTTTGAAAGCAAAAACATTTTTCTTCAAAACAGATGTACATGCATTCAATGTCACCATGGTATTTATACTTCAGAAGCCCTAAGTCCTGTGTGTTTCTGACAGTGAATATAGCAAAGCTTCAACTTGACTTTCATAGCTCATGACCAGCAACAAGTACATCATCTTAACCATCACACTGAGGTGGAATAGTTCACATTCTTGAACAGTTTGTAGTAGGGGTCTGGCTTGAGAGATTATTAAAATTTGAAACATAAGAAATTTGATCTTTTGGCACTGATATTAGTTGCTAATGTCATCCAAGAAGTAATGCAACATTCTTTGTAAGGTTTTTGAAGGACATAACTCAGGGGCTGTTGTGGCCAAAGCAAGAGAGAGGCAGAAAACAGTAAGGGCAGAGCTACGCACCTGATGATTCATTGTTAGGTGCTATTCCTGGAACATCTACTGTCAACATGGTGAGAACATCTTTCATGGGCACAGATCAATAAAATGGACCAAAAGAGAAACCAGCCTGCGTTTTACGAACACAAATTATGTGCTTTTTGCAACAGTCATGAAAAATGAGGAAAAGTAATAGCATTGTTATCTCCTTTAATAGACATTTGTGTGCCTCTAAAGATACAGATTTTTCAGTTAAGAATTAGAATGCATTTATTTAATCAAGTTTTTCTTTTTCAAAATCTCCCTAAATTATCTATTTTTAAATTTTTGATTAGTACGTAATAACTGCACATTTTTATGGGATACAGTACAATACTGCAACAGATATACACGAGTCAGTGGAGCAAACTGGGCAACAAAGGTTTCCATTTCCTTATCTACCAGCTCCTGCCTTCTAGTTCTTTATACTGTATATAATACGTTATTGTGAACTATAGTCACCCCACTGTGCTATGGAACAATAGAACTTGTTACTTCTATATGACAGTATTTTGGGTCCCATTATCTAACCTACTTCTATTCCATGTATACCCATCCTTCCCAATTTCCAGTAATCACTGTTCTAAGTTTAGATCAGCTATGTGTTTTTTAACTTCTGCACACGAGAGAACACATGATATTTGTCTTTCTGTTATAACTTATTTCATTTAATGTAACTATCTCCCGTTCCAACCATTTGGTTGCAAATATCAGGATTTCATTCCTTTTATGGATAAATAATATTCCATTGTATATGTGTATATATACATATATATATATATATTTCACATATATACATACACCACAGTTTCTTTATCTATTCGTCCATCATTGGACATCTAGGTTGATTCTGTATCTTGACTATTGTGAATAGTGCTGCAATGAACACAGGAGTGCAGGAATTTCTTTCATATATTGACTTTATTTCCTTTAGCTATATTTTCTGAAGTGGAATAGTTGGTCATATGGTAAATCTACTTTTACTTTTTTAAGGACCCTCCATACTATTTTCTATAGTTATTGTAATAATTTTCATTTCCAAAGACATTGTAAGGGTTTATTTTTTTCCACATCCTAACCAGCATCTGTTATTTTTTACCTTTTTGATAATATCCATTTTAACTTGAGTGAGATGTCTCTTTATTGTGGTTTTGATCTGCATTTTCCTATGGATAGTAAAATTGATCATTTTTGTCATGTATTTGTTGGCCATTTTTAATTCTTCTAATAAATGTCTATTTCAGTCCTTTGCCCATTTCTTGAATATTTTGATTTTAGTTTGGACTTTTTAAGTTTCTTAGATATTCTGGGTATCAATCCTTTATCAGATGAATATTTTGCAATATCTTTTCCATTATGTTTTTGTTTCTTTATTCTGTTGATGGTCCCTTTTGCTTTACAGATGTTCCTTAGCTTGAAATAATTCCATTTGCCTATTTTTGTTTTTGTTGTCTGTATTTGGAGTCTTATCCAAAAAAAAAAAAAAAATCATTGCAAGTGCCTTGAAGTATTTCCCTTGTGTTTTCTTCTAGTAGTTTCATGCTTAATATTTAGATCTTTGATCCATTTTTAGCTGATTCTTTGATAGAGTGAGAAGTCGGGGTAAAGTTTCAATTTTGTGCATTTGCTGTCTAGTATTCTCAGCACAATATATTGAGGAGATTATTCTTTCTCCACTGTATGCTTTTTGCAGCTTTGTCAAAGATCAGTTGGCTTTAAGTGTAAGAATTAATTTCTGGTACCTCTATTACATTCCATTGACGATTGTGTCTCTTTTTATGTCAGTACCATGCTGTTTTGGCTATAATAGCTCTGTAGTATAGTACATCAAGAGATCTGGTATTGTGATGTCCACAGTTTTTTTTTTTTTTTTTTTTTTTTAATCAAAATTGCTTTGGCTCTTCAGCGTCTTTTGTGTTTCCCTATGAATTTTATGATCGTTTTTCTACTTTTGTGAAAATGTCATTGTTATTTTGTTTGTGATTACATTGAATCTATAAATAGCTTTAGACAATATGCACATTTTAATAATATTGATTCTTCCTTTCCTGGACATGGGAGGTCTAATTTTTTGTTTAACTTGAATTTCTTTCATCAGTATTTTGTAGTTTTCTCTGTAAAATTCTTTCACATCCTTGGTTAAATTTATCCAAGGTTATTTTCACAGCTATTATGAATAGGTTTGCTCTTCTAAATTATATTTCATCAAATTCATGATTGGTGTATAAAAATGCTACTGATTTGTGTGTGTTGATTTTGTATCCTACAACTTTACTGAATTTTTTTTTACCAGTTCTAATAGTCTTGGTGCAATCTTTAAGTTTCTGCATGTATAGAATCATGTCATGTACAAAAAGGAATACTTTTACTTCCTTTTTTTCCTATTTACATGCTTCTTATTTCATTCTCTTGCCTAATGGGTCTGTTCAAAACTTCCAGTACTATATTGAATACTCTGAATGATGACAGTAGACATGCTTGTCTAATTCTAGGTTTTACAGTAAATACTTAAACCTTTCCCTCATTTAATAAGATGTAGATTGTGGTTTGTCATATAAGGCTTTTATTATGTTTAAGTGTGTTCTTTCTATTAACAATGTTTTTCTGAATAACACTTCCTGGAAAGCCTTAAAAATTGGGAAGAGGAAGAGAAGGAACTCATAAGGAAACTTAACTTTAATTAAAAATAACAGTAAATATCAGCTATCACTACTGAATTTAGAGAGACTCCTGTCTGGGAATATAAAAATATTTATATCAAGCCGGCGCCGTGGCTCAATAGGCTAATCCTCTGCTTTGCGGCGCCGGCACACCGGGTTCTAGTCCTGGTCGGGGCGCCGGATTCTGTCCCGGTTGCCCCTCTTCCAGGCCAGCTTTCTGCTATGGCCAGGGAGTGCAGTGGAGGATGGCCCAGGTGCTTGGGCCCTGCACCCCATGGGAGACCAGGAAAAGCACCTAGCTCCTGGCTCCTGCCATCGGATCAGTGCGGTGCGCCGGCTGCAGCGGCGGCCATTGGAGGGTGAACCAACGGCAAAGGAAGACCTTTCTCTCTCTGTCTCTCTCTCTCACTGTCCACTCTGCCTGTCAAAAATAAAAAAAAAAAAAATAAAAAAATAAAAAAAATGTTTATATCAAAACAAAATATGATATTTCTTTTCTGTTTTTTGTTTTTTTGTAGGTTTGTTATACTAAGTCAAAGAGAACTGGAATTGAATCCTAACTTTGCTACCTACTGGCTATGTGACTTGGAAAAGAGCCAACCTCTGCCTCCGTTTTCTCATCTATAAAATATTTAAAAATTATAATGGCTACCTCATAAACTTATTCTGAGACTAAGCATACTGACATAAAGCATCTGAGTCATATAAGTAATTTAATATATGTTATTTGTCATTACTGCAGCTTCTATCTGTCCATTCTGTAATAAACATGTACTCACTTTATAAAACTGAAACCGCAATAAAAATTCTATATTTGGGATGGGCGTTTGGTCTAGTGCATAAGAATTGTGCACTCCATTTAAGTGCCGCAGTCTGAGTCCTGATTCCAGCTTCCTTCTAGTGTTCATCCAGGGAGAGAGCGAGTAGTTGGGTCTTTGTCACCCACATGGGAGGTCTGGATTCAGTTCTTGGCTTCTGACTTTGCCTGGCGTAGCCTGGCTTAGTCCCAGTTCATGAGGGAATTTGGGGAGTGAACCAGTGGATGAAAGTTGTCTCTCACTCTCTTCTTGTCTCTGAATTGAACGAATGAATGAATGAAAGTTTCAAAAAAAGAATTACTCATTTAAAAACTCATATTAACATTCACTTTTTTTCTTGTTTTCATAATTGAAATTACCAACCTTAGTTGTTACGTAGTCATTCTGTGATGAGCCTGAGTTATGACAAATGTAAACTCAATTCTTCATGCCTTTTTAATTTAGATTCACTTATAGGTATACTTTACATTTTTCTTATCTAACACATATCAATAATGTTTTTAAAAATTTTAATCTATATGGAATTGAGATACACTCTATTAAGTATACATACCTCAATCTTTACTTGAGTGTAAAAGTTCCTTAATACATTTAAAGAAATTTAAGAATCATCCCATGATTCAAACACAATTTAGGAATTACTTCCATTTGATAAGCTCCTCAGCTTTACACACAAAACTTTCCCACCAAACAGGCTGCTGCTATATGTGTTTAAACAAGAGCACAATTTGGCTGACGCTTGCTGCACAAGAAAAGCCCATTTTACAGTCTGTTCACACCTGAGTTTATGGCACTTCACCCAGGAAGGGCAAAGCAGTTTAGACATTCACAATAAGAACCAACTTGAACCTTATTTAACTTCCAAACCTTCTAAATTTCTTCAAGGCTCAAGTAATTCCCACAAAACCTTGCCTCACTTCCTTTCTGCACTTACCACTTGCCCTCTGGGAAATCAAACCCCCTACTCACTGGCAGAAGCAAACATTGTTCATGTGTTTCCTTACAATTTAGGTTTTCCCATATTTTAGGAAAACTTAAAAATAGATAGGATTTTCTGTAAAAAAAAAAGTAGCTATACTAAAAATACCTAAATGAGATAAGAGTACATATTTAATACTTATTTTCTATAAACATATATAGTGTTTAAATGCAAGCAAGTAAAATAAAGTGTGGAGAGAATTATACCATTATGAGTTGATTTTTTGATTTCGCTTGTGATGTTGTAGCTTATTTACCACTCTTAGACAGACATATAGCTAACCAAAAACCATATTAACTAAAAATCACTGACAGAATCCAATGGGAGGCTGATCATCTAGTGACTGTGTATGTTTTCCTTTTGGTACTTAGAAGGAAAACAAAATTTGAATAGACATCCTCCCTGTAATGTTCTATATATCTTTCTTTAAAAGACTTATGAGAGGGTTTTCAATAATTTTACTAAAAAGAAATGAAAAATATTTGTGGAGATATGTTTACTCTGATTTGATCATTCAATGATGTGTACGTGTATCAAAACATCACATGATACTGCATAAATATGTACATATGTTTATATGTCCAAATGCTTATGTATTGGAATGAATGTGCATAATCTGAGAGGACAAACATAATTACAGGAAAAATAGTTAAGTATAAATTTAGTAGAATAAGTAAAGAAAAATAAAGATGTAAAAAATGATGTTTTTTTCTTCATTTATGGTTCTAACTTGAAAATTAAATACATGTAAATCTAGTTATGCACATGTATATTCACACCCCCATATACAGTTAGTTGACTGCTAGCATTATATTTAAAACCCATGAGCCACTTCACTCTGTTCATATATATATATACACATAGATACATGTACATTTTTCTAATATATATATGTATGTGGAATTAATATGCATATACATACTGAGACACATATGTGTAAGTGCAATTATTTCCCAGTTCTCATGGAACTATCTGCAGAGATCTGTAACTTAAATGATCCAAGATTTCTACAACTACACAGCATTTTTATTAGGGTTCAAATATTCAAGTTTAGCATTTGAAGATTTAATAATAACTGCTACTTATAAGGTGATGTGTAGTGACTCTCAAAATACCACTCCCATTTTGAAAATTCAACTATTTATAAAGAGTAATATACATAGCATAAATGTACAAAATAATGAGTGTATTGCTGGATGATTTTTTTTTTTTTTTTTTTTTTTTTTTTAGTAAGGCAAAGGTACACTGATGAGCTCCAAACTGTTTGAAAAAAATCTCACTACCTGCACCTAGAAGCACTACCACTCTTCAAGGTCAACTTTACCCTGGCTTTTAATGTCTTATCAGTTACGCTTAATTTTGAAATCTACTGTAGATGACTTATAGTGTGTGTGCTTTTTGTGTGCTCACCTTTTTCCCTCAACACTAAGTTTGTGAACTTCCTTTACCTTCATTGTTACATGATGTTTCATTCTATGAACGTGCCATAATATATTTGTCCATGGTACTATTATTCCTTTAAGTTGCAGACACTTTGGTTGTTTATGAATAGTGCTGCTGTGAACATTCTTGCCATATTTTTAGTGCATCTATCCACAGGGAACAATGGCTAATTCATGGGTGACATATACACTCAGCATTAGTACATGCCTCCAAATTGCTTTTCAAAATGGTTATATTAATTTACACTAGCAACTGCAGTGTGCACAGAGTCTCTTTGCTCCATATCCTTAGGAAACCTTGAAGTTGTGCTTATCCTGGTGGGGGTTTTGCAGTAACCATTGTACTTGTATTAGTATTTCCCTGTTGACTAATTTGGTTAAGCACGTTTTCTTATGATTACAAGCCTTTTGATTATCCTGTTTTTTTTTTTTTTAAATTTAATTAATGAATATAAATTTCCAAAGTACAGCTTATACATCACAATGGATTCCCCCCCACACATAACTTCCCTCCCATCCGCAACCCTCCTCTCTGCTACTCCCTCTCCCCTTCCATTCACATCAAGATTCATTTTCAATTCTCTTTATATACAGAAGATCAATTTAGTATATATTAAGTAAAGCTTTCAACAGTTTGCACCCACACAGAAACACAAAGTGAAAAATACTGTTTGAGTACTAGTTATAGCATTAAATCTCAATGTACAGCACACTAAGGACAAAGATCCTAAATGAGGAGTAAGTGCACAGTGACTCCTGTTGTTGACTTAACAATTTGACACTCTGGTTTATGGCATCAGTAATCACCCTAGGCTCTAGTCATGAGTTGCCAAGGCTATGGAGGCCTTTTGAGTTCCTGACTCTGATCATACTTAGACAAGGTCATAATCAAAGTGGAAGTTCTTTTCTCCCTTCAGAGAAAGGTACATCTTCTTTGATGACCTGTTCTTTCCACTGGGATCTCACTCGTGAATACCTTTCATTTAGGTCATTTTTTTTCCCCCCAGAGTGCCTTGGCTTTCCATGCCAAAAATACTCTCATGGGCTTTTCAGTCGGATCTGAATGCCTTAAGGGCTGATTCTGAGGCCAGAGTGTTGTGTAGGACATCTGTCATTTTCTGAGTCTGCTGTGTATTTTGCTTCCCGTGTTGGATCGTTCTCTCCCTTTTTTATTCTATCGGTTAGTATTTGCACACACTAGTCTTGCTTATGTGATCCCTTTGACTCTTAGTCCTATCCTTATGATCAATTGTGAACAGAAATCAATCACTTGGATTGGTGAGATGGCATGGGTACATGGCACCTTGATGGGATTGAATTGGAATCCCCTGGCACATTTTTAACTCTACCATTTGGGGCAAGTCCGATTGAGCATGTCCCAAATTGTACATCTCTTCCTTCTCTTATTCCCACTCTTATATTTAACAGGGATCACTTTTCGGTTAAGTTTCAACACTTAAAGAATAATTGTGTATTAATTATAGAGTTCAACCAATAGTATTTAGTAGAATAAAAAAATACTAAGAAGGATAACGTATTAAGTTGTTCATCAACAGTCAGGGCAAGGGCTGATCAAGTCACCGTTTCTCATAGTGTGCATTTCACTTCAACAGGTTTCCTTTTTGGTGCTCGATTAGTTGTCACTTTTCAGGGAGAACATGTGATACTTGTCCCTTTGGGACTGGATCATTTCACTCAGCCTTATGATTTCCAGATTCCTCCATTTTGTTGCAAATGACCAGATTTCATTTTTTTGACTGTTGTATAGTATTCTATAGAGTACATACCCCACAATTTCTTTATCCAGTCTTCTTTTGATGGGTATTTAGGTTGATTCCATGTCTTAGCAATTGTGCATTGAGCTGCAATAAACATTGAGGTGCAGGCAGCTCTTTTATTTTCCAATTTAATTTCCTTTGGGTAAATTCCAAGGAGTGGGATGGCTGGGTTGAATGGTAGGGTTATATTCGGGTTTCTGAGGAATCTCCAGACTGACTTCCATAGTGGCTTGACCAGTTTGCATTCCCACCAACAGTGGGTTAGTGTCCCTTTTTCCCCACATCCTAGCCAGCATCTGTTGTTGGTAGATTTCTGTATGTGAGCCATTCTAAGTGGAGTGAGGTGGAACCTCATTGTGGTTTGATTTGCATTTCCCTGATTGCTAGTGATCTTGAACATTTTTTCATGTGCCTGTTGGCCATTTGGATTTCCTCTGTTGATAAATGTCTATTGAGGTCCTTGGCCCATCTCTTAAGTGGATTTTTTGTTTTGTTGTTGTTGAGAAGTTTCTTGACCTCTTTGTAGATTCTGGTTATTGCTCCTTTATTTGTTGCATAGTTTGCAAATATTTTTCCCATTCTGTTGGTTGCCTCTTCACTGACTGTTTGTTTTGCAGTATAGGAACTTCTCAATTTGATGCAATCCCAATAGTTAATTTTGGCTTTGACTGCCTATGCCTCCAGGGTCTTTTCCAAGAAGTCTTTGCCTGTGCCTATATCTTGCAGGGTTTCTCCAATGTTCTCTAATAATTTGATGGTGTTGGGTCGTAGATTTAGGTCTTTAACCCATGTTGAGTGGATTTTTGTGTAAAGTGTAAGGTAGGGGTCTTGCTTCATGCTTCTGCACGTGGAAATCCAGTTTTCCCTGCACCATTTATTGAATAGACTGTCCTTGGTCCAGGGACTGATTTTGGATCCTTGATCAAATATGAGTTGGCTGTAGATGTTTGGATTGATTTCTGGTGTTTCTGTTCTGTTTCATTGGTTTGTCCATCTGTTTCTGTACCAGTACCACACTGTCTTGATTACAACTGCCCTGTAGTATGTCCTGAAATCTGGTATTGTGATACCTCTGACTTTGTTTTTGTTGTAGAAGATTACTTTAGCTATTCGAGGTCTCCTGTGTCTCCATATGAATTTCAGCATCATTTTTTCCAGATCTGAGAAGAATGTCTTTGGTATTTTTGATTGGTATCACATTGAATCTATAAATTGCTTTTGGGAGAATGGACATTTTGAGGATATTGATTCTTCGAATCCATGAGCATGGAAGCTTTTTCCATTTTTTTGTTATCCTCTTCTATTTCTTTCTTTAAGATTTTGTAATTCTCATCATAGAGATCTTTAACGTCCTTGGTTAAGTTTTTTTCAAGGTATTTGATTGTTTTTGTGGTTACTGTGAATGGGATTGATCTTAGCAGTTCTTTCTCAGCTGTGACATTGCCTGTGAATACAAAGGCTGTTGATTTTTGTGCATTGATTTTATATCCTGCTACTTTGCCAAACTCTTCTATGAGTTCCAATGGTTTGAGCAGTGTCTCAATTAACAATGTTTCCCATTTTCTAACTGATTTTATATTTTCTTGTTAATTGTGGAAGCTTTTTATATATTCTGAATACACGAGCATTGTCAGGTAAATCTCTGTCTCTGTCTCTCTCTCATATTTTGCTATTATTGGAATAATAATAGCAATGTTTTACTCATTTATGTTGATGAAAAATGAATTCTTAATTATAATAAAGTCAAATTAATCAGTTTAAATGTATGGATCATGCTTTTGTTGTCCTGTGTACTAGAAAGATTTTATTATTTTTACCTTCCATGTTACATCTACATCTGGTGTAGTAGCACAGCAGCAGGTTAAACCACTGCCTATGATGCTAGTATCCTATATTGGTTGCCAGTTTGATTTCTGGATACTCGACTTCCAATCCAGCTCCCTGCTAGGGCACCTTTGAAAGCAGCAGAAGATGATCCAAGTACTTGGGTACCTGCAACATGCATGGGAGACCCAGACTAAATTCCTGGCTCCTGGCTTCGGCCTGGTGGAGCCCTGACCCTTGCAGTCATTTGGGGTGTAAACCAATGGATGGAAGATCTCTCTCTGTATCTCCTTTCTCTGTTAATCTGTTTTTCAAATAAATAAATACATCTTTTTAAAAATCTACAAAACATTTGTTCTTGATTTTCAAGTATGATAGGATATAGGAGGTCAAGATTCAATCTTTTGTCTGGCACCATTAACTAAAAAATAAAATAATAATCTTTCACTCATTGCACTGAAATGACACTTTAAGTTGTCATAAATCAACTCACTATATAGGTTGGTTTGTTTCTGGGCTTTCTATTTTGTTTTGCTGATCTGTTTTTTGTCTATCTTTTTCACTAATATCAACCTTTTAAATTATCATTGTTTTTAATATAGCTTTGTGTCTGGCAGTAAATGCCTCCAATATTGCCCATCTTTAAGATTATCTTGGGTATTCTTGGCCTTTTCATATATTTTTATATGAATTTTTTAATTTGAAAAGAAAACAGAGAAACAGAAAGAACTCTCATTTGCTGGTTTCTCCACAAACGCCTGCAGTGGCGGGAACTGGCTGAACCAGGAGCCTGGAGCTCCATGAGTTGCAGGGACACAGCTGCCTGAGCCAGTGTCTGCTACCCTCCAGAGCGTACATCATCAGGACTCTAATCAGGAGATGGAGCCAGGACTTGAACCAGGCATCCCAAGTTGGGGCATATCCACGGGCCAGATGCCAAATCCCATATACATTTTTGAACTGATTTTTTTTTAAATGAAAACAAAATTCTCCCAAGACTTTGACTGGGATTATATTTGATGGCACAATTTGAGGAAACTGATATTTTTATAATACTGATTCTAGTACTCCACCCCAAGAAAGTGTAATTTTCTTTAATAATTCTTTATTTAATTGTATTTAATGATTTCTTATCACTTCATGTAACATTAGTATAGGATTGTCCTTATATTTATTCCTTTTTTTGAAAAAAAAAGATTCATTTGTTTATTTGAAGGCAGAGTTATGGAGAGAGAGGGGGAGATACAGAGAGAGAGAGAGAGAGAGAGAGAGATCTTCTATCCACTGGTTCCGTCCCCAAATGGCCGCAATGATAGGGGCTGGGCCAGACCAAAGTCAGGAGTAGGAAGCTTCATATGGATCTCCGAAGTGGGTGCAGGGACCCAAGCCCTTGAACCGTCCTTCGCTACTTTCCCAGGCACATTAGCAGAGTGTTAAATTGGAAGTGGAGCAGCGGGGACGTGAACCAGCACCCAAAAGAGATGCTGGTATTATATGCAGCAGCTTAACTCATTATGCCAATGCTGTGGCCCAGTTACTTTACCTCTATTTATTTTTATATTTTGGATGCTATTATTAAATGGTAATACTTTATAAATTTAAATTTCTAATTAAATATCAATTTTATATAAATAAAATTGATTTTGTATATCATACATAGCAACTTTACTTGTTTTCCTCCTAAATAAGTGTATCATTCATGATGAATCGAAATTTTATTTTTTCCTTTCCAATATTTAGATTTAAGATTTTATTTTTATTGCCTTATTATGTTAGTTAGGCTTCTTAATACAATGTTGAATTGAAGTAGTAGCAGTTGCTTTATTTTTGTTTCTGATCTCTGTGGAAGATTTTTCAACCTTTCATATCTCAATATGGCTTTTGTGAGTAGTTATTATGACTCTCATTTTTGTATAAAAGATTTATTTATTTGATAAGCAGATTTAGAGAAAGAGAGAGAGAGAGAGAGTGAGAGAGAGATCTTCCGTCCTCCAGTTCACTCCCAAGAGCTGCAATGGCCAGGGTCGGACCAGGCCAAAGCCAGGAGCCAAGACCTTTTCTGGGTCTCACACATGAGTTGCAAGGGCCCAAGTACATGGGCCATCTTCTGATGCTTTCTCAGGGGATTAACAGGGAGCTGGACTGGAAGTGGAGAAGACAGAACATGAACTGGCGCCCATGTAGGATGCTGGTGTTGCAGGCAGTGGCTTCATCCATTATGCCACAAAATCAGCCCTGGAACTATATTCTTTCAACCAAGTTTATTTGAATAGACATGCTGAATAAATCTTAATTATAAATCCATTAATATTGTATGTAAATAGGCACTTTAATTAAGGCTCTAACTTCTTTTTTGTTGAACAAAAGAAGAAGCTATGTATGTTTTTCTCTTACTCATTCATTTTTTAGAATTTTATTTATTTACTTTGATTATTTGAGAGAAAGGAAGAGGGAGAGCTCCAATCTGCTGGTTAACTTCACAAAGGCCTGCAACATCAGGACTGAGTCACACCAAAACTTAGAGCCGGAAACTAAGTTGAGATTTGCCATTTGTGTAGCAAAGACCCAACAACTTGAGCCATCACCTGCTACACCTCAGGATGCATATTAGCATCCTGGTAACCAGAGTGAAGTCAAACCCAGGCACCCAAATAAGGGATGAGGGCATACCCACCAGCATCTTAACCATTTGACCAAATTCCCACCCTAGAAAGTAAATTTGAAAAATATTTTATCAACAACAGGAGTCTCTGTGCACTTATTCTCCAAGAAGGACCTCTGTCCTTAATGTGTTGTATTATGAGAATTAACGATAAAAATAGTCTTCAAGCAGTACTTTATACTTTGTGTGTCTGTGTGGGTGCAATCTGTTGAAATCTTTACTTAATATATGCTAAGTTGATCTTCTGTATATAAAGATAATTAAAAATGAATTTTAATGAAGAATGGTATGGGAGAGGGAGTAGGAGATGGAATGGTTTGAGGGTGGGAGGGTGGTTATGGAGGCAAAAACTGCTATAATCCAAAAGTTGTACTTTTGAAATTTATATTTATTAAATAAAAGTTTTCTAAAAAAAGAAAAATATTTTAAACTAATTCTTAATCATTCACACGCTTTCAGAGATTATAAATTGCACTAAGAGCATTTTGTTGACTACTTACTGAAGCAAAAGAAAAATCAAATCCGCATTTTGCCAAACCACATGTTATTTATTTGAAAATATCCTCAGAAGTTCATGATTTGGGAGTGACCTCTCATTGCCTACACTGAGTGCTGAGTGTATTATATAATTGCTAAGTATTACATTGCTGAAGCTTTGAAATTGCCAGACCAAAAAGTGTATATACCACCTTACAAACCAGAGGACAAAGATTAGGAAAAAAAGCTTGTTTACAATGGATATGTACCTACCATTTTTCATTGTTTTTATGTAGATTTCAATTCTTACTGCCATGCTGCTTCCACATTTTAATTTATTCACCACCATACAATTAGTTATCCACTATATGTATTCTTACAAACTAATGATGACAAAATTATGCTTTCTGTATTTAATAGTAGGTGCTTCAAAAACCACATTTGTCATTTACCACCCATTTTTGGAACTCTGCTTTTCATCGAGTGGATTAGGTTGTATCTTACTGAGCATTTTCTCAGGATTGCATTGTGATAACATAGAAACACATTAGATGATGTGCTGTCTAACATAGTAGATTTATTTTTCATGGTCTCATTAGAGCTTTGTTATTTGGTTTTTCTACTTTAATTAACAGTTTGACATTAAAAGAAACTTATTTGAAGAACTATTCATTTTACAGATTTTGATAAGCTTACATATTTCATCTGTAACCTATAAAGAGAAAATTTTCAATGCAATATATTTGTCTTGGTTTCTTAAAATTGTAACATGTAAGTTATGTTTCAATACTACATTTATTATTGAAATACATGAAACATATACAACTCTTAATGGCCAAAGCACTTGTAATTAACATTGAGATATTATTGTTATCAAATTTAGGGTAACTAATGGGTAAAATGACTATCATTAGTTTAATATATGATGCATAAATGGATATATGAGTATACTTCAAACATTTAATGTAAAAATCAATTAAAAGATAAGCTTATTTTAGTGAAAAAATATGAAATTCAGGCATAACATTATTTTATGTATTTATTTATTTATTTTTTGCCAGGCAGAGTTAGACAGTGAGAGAGACAGAGAGAGTTATAGACAGTGAGAGAGAGAGACAGAGAGAAAGGTCTTCCTTCCGTTGGTTCACTCCCCAAATGGCCGCTACGACCAGCACTGTGCCTATCCGAAGCCAGGAGCCAGGTGCTTCCGCCTGGTCTCCCAGGCGGGTGCAGGGCCCAAGCACTTGGGTCATCCTCCACTGCCTTCCCCAGGCCACAGCAGAGAGCTAGACTGGAAGAGGAGCAACCAGGACAGAATCTGGCGCCCCAATCAGGACTAGAACCCCAGGGTGCCGGTGCCGCAGGCAGAGGATTAGCCTAGTGAGCCGCGGTGCCGGCCTGCATTCTTTATAATATATATTTTCTGTGAGACCTCTAGAATGTAGGACTTAGAGTATAAAGCAGACATTTTAAATAAATTATTCAGAACTAGGGTACAATAATCTAAATATATGCCCTTTTTGCAGAGAAAATAACATAAAATAAACTGACATTATCACGACAAGTAAATATGCTTTTGTTGAATGATTTGAAAACCATTATTTACAGATATTGGGTGTTTATTTTAAGCTGTCAAACCATCTTTGTTTTTAAATAAAATCTTAAGCAGTTTCAATATTTAAAAGAAGGGAAATTTAAAATGTCTGATTCTGAAATGGGATGGGTGGTTCAGAGACACAACTGCTTAGAAACACTCTGTGCTACAGGAAACAGACTTTAAAGGTTAACTAAAATCAGAATTTCAGAAGGTGCCTTCAAGCTCATCACCTTCAATATTATTCAAAGGATGTTCCTTGGAACATTACTCTCATTAGATGCTTTCCAAAAACTCTATTCCATGGTAAATAAATCTAGGAACCGTTTTATGCATAGAATATTCTCAGGAGCTACACAATGCATGTTAACCTATTAGTTTCTCTGAGGAACCGTATAGTTAAAAAAACAAAAATTACTTGATTTCCAAAAATGAGTTTCCAAAAATTATTTAATAATAAAATTCACATATGTTGTATAACTAATGCCCTAAAGAATTAGTATACTTTAGAATATAATTTTATGAAAATAGTTATCTTCTGATCATATTCAACAATTCCTTCTACCTGTCTCAGATAGATAATGATCCACATTATGATTGTATCATTTGGAAATGGGAAATTGACTGTCATGGTCTGGAGAAACTATTTTAATATTGAGCAATTGCAGTACTGAGAAAGATTTCTATTATAAGGATTACTTGTTCCAATGAAATATTACAAGGAGTTAACCAGTTCTAGTATATTTCCATATGAAATCATTTCTGTCAATCATTTAAATATTCCTTATCCTATCTCAAATTTTTATTTTTATAAATCCAAGGAGTTTTAAGTCTACATCCACATTCTTTCTTTCTTTTTTTATTATAAGAGAGAGTTACAGAGTTATATAGGGAGAGACAGAACGAAAGGTCTTCCATCTTCTGGTTCATTCCCCAAAAGGCGACAAAAGCTGGAACTGCCCTGATCTCAAGCCAGGAGCCAGGAGCTTCTTCTGGGTCTCCCATGGGTGCAGGGGCCCAAGCACTTGGTCCATCTTCTCCTGCTTTCCCAGGCCACAGCAGAGAGCTGGATCAGAAGAGGAGCAACTGGGACTCAAACGGGCTCCCATAAATGATGCTGGCACCGCAGGCAGCAGCTTTACCTGCTGTGCCACAGCACCGGTCCCCTCAATTCTTAAATTCATAAATATTCACAGGGATTATTAGATGAGTTGTATGTAGTCATTTCAATTGTTGAAAGGATTCACTGACATCAATAATTCACTGATAACGGTAAACCTGAAGACAATTGAAGACCATGATGTGAACAGCACCACATGTGATTTATTCTTACCTGGGAAAATGAGAATACTTCAAAAGGTTCAAGGAAAAATGCAATTGAAAGATATTTATTTTGGTGTGGGAAGTTTTTGAAATCTATGCATAGACTTTTTTTATTAGATTTATTTATTTATTTGAAAGTCAGAGTTACACAGAGAGAGAAGGAGAGAAAGAGAGGAAGAAAGAGAGAGAGAGAGAGAGAGAGAGAGAGAGAGAGAGGTCTTCCATTCACTGGTTCACTCCCCAATTGGCTGCAACAGCCGGAGCTGAGATTATCTGAAGCCAAGAGCCAGGAGCTTCTTCCAGGTCTCCCACGCGGGTGCTGGGGTCCAAGGACTTGGGCCATCTTCTGCTGCTTTCCCAGGCCATAGCAGAAAGCTGGATTGGAAGTGGTGCAGCAGGGACTTGAACTGGTGCCCATACGGGATGCAGGCATTGCAGGCCTTACCCGCTAAGCTACAGTGCCGGCTCCTATGCATAGACTTTTTACAACTCCTTAGATAAAATGATTTCAAATGTTTGCACCAAAGTAAAGTTATCTTTTAATCTGATTTTCCATGAATTTCTTGAAATCTCTTCCTGTATGTTTTGTGTTTGAGGCTCCATAGGCTGACATTTGTTAGTTTGGAGATACCGATCCAAGTGAATTTTGTTGATTGTGTTGAATTGGGAACCCTGTGACAGCACATAGGTGGTATAAATCCTTATTTAGGTATAAATCCTATCTGAATATCTGGTGTGCATAATATGTACTTTTTATGAACTTAAAAGGCAGTACTTAAAAAGTTACACGAGATTTGCTATTTAATTTCAAGCTGGTGAAGTTTGTGCCATTCCGTCTCATCAATATTTTCATTTAAAATGCTTGTTTATTTTCATTTGATTCAAAGAGAGAGATCTTTCATCTGCTAGTTCAGTACCAAGATGCCTACAACAGTGCTGGGCCAGACTGAATTCAGGAGTCAGTAACTCATTCTGATTCTGCCCCACGGGGAGCAGCTCAGCTACTTGAGGGATCTCCTGCTGCCTTGCATATGGTGCATTAGCCAGTAGCTGGATGGGAAGCAGAGCAGCTGGGACTGGAGCAAAGAACTCCACATTGGGATGTGGTGTCCTAACCGCTGCAGCAAATGCCTGGCCCTGCTTAGCCAATGAATTAAAATCAACATGTGTCTAATATCTGCAAGGCTCTGAAACAGTGAATACAATTAGATCCTGCCCTGACTGTACTACTCACCCTGCTTTTGCAGAATTACATACTCTTTGGTGCTAGATAACAAATAAATACACAATATGGTGTCAGATAGTGGTCAGTGAAGATATCTCAGAGGAGCTGACATTTTAACTGAGACTGGAAAAAAGTAAGAGTATTGCAACTTTAGGGAATAGCAGTCAGTATGTCTAGAAGTTCTGCGTATGAATAGTTTATAAGAATGCATTTGTTATTACTTCTGTTGATGCATGCAGAAAAATTGATGTGCATTTTATGGAAAGTATATACATTAAAAGGCCTAAAATTTGATAAGGAAGGGTAATGAATATGGATTAAAGCAAAAATGTCTAGGTGCTCATTATGCAAGTATTGGAAATATTTAAAAAGAAGTAAAATATGTTTTTTTTCAATTAGTGATAGTGACAGGGCAAATTAATTCTAGTAATTTTAATCTATAACTAAATAGAAGTTAGAATTAACAATTTTTTCTGATTTATTTATTTATTTAAAAGAATGACAGAGATACATGGAGGAACAGAGGAACAGAGAGATGTTTCATCCCTTATTCCCTGTTCATGTTGCATCACTCTCCAAATAGCCACGAGGGTCAGAGATGAGCCAGGCTAAAGCCAGGAGCCTGGAACTCCATTCAAGTCTCCAACTTGAGGTCCAAGAACATGGGCCATGTTGTCATTGTAATGTTTTTAAGATCTGTGGTAGTGTCCAATCTTTCACTCTTGATATTGGTAATATTTTTGTTCTCTCTTTTGTTCTTGATCAATACAAAGGATCTTCTAAAAGTTCATGGAAAATATCTACTACGAAACACTGCATGGTTTCAAAAGTTTCACACAAAAATAAACTTATCTCTTAATTCCATCTTTCACAAAACTAAAAAAAATAAAAATTTATATGATGCAGTGAGACAAGAAACTGAAAGAGAGAGAAAGAAGGGAAGAGAGAGAGAGAAAGAGAGAGAGAGAAACCATCTGCTTCTTCACTTTGCAAATGCTTGTGACAGTTGGGCTGGACAAGGCTGAAGCCAGGAGCCAGGCACTAAATCTAGGTTTTCCACATGGATAGAAGGCACACAAGTACTTGAACCATCACTTGTTACCTTCAAGGGTGCACATTATCAGGAAACTTGAAACAGGAATAGAGCCAAGATTCAAACTCAGGTACTATGATTTATCTGGATTTTAAAAACAAATAATTGATACATGTATTAAGAGAACTAAAAAAGTAAGCAAAGTGAGGCCGGCACTGTGGCATAATGGGTAAACCTGCTGCCTGCAGTGCTGGCATCCCATATGGGCACCGGTTCAAGATCCAGTTGCTCCACTTCTGATCCAGCTCTCTGCTATGGCCTGGGAAAGCAGTAGGAGATGGCCTAAGGCCTTGGGTCTCCGCACCCATGTGGGAGACCTGGAAGAAGCTCCTGGCGCCTGGCTTTGGATCAGCACAGCTCTGGCCGTTGCAGCCAACTGGGGAGTGAACCAGCGGATGGAAGACCTCTCGCTGCTGCTCTTGCTGTCGCTCTCGCTCTCCTTCTCTCTGTGTAACTCTGACTTTCAAATAAATAAATCTTTTTTAAAAATAAAAATAAACTGGCCGGTGCCGCAGCTCAATAGGCTAATCCTCTGCCTGCGGCGCTGGCATACCGGGCTCTAGTCCAATTCGGGGCGCCGAATTCTGTCCCAGTTGCCCCTCTTCCAGGCCAGCTCTCTGCTGTGGCCCAGGAGTGCAGTGGAGGATGGCCCAAGTGCTTAGGCCCTGCACCCCATGGGAGACCAGGAGAAGTACCTGGCTCCTGGCTTTGGATCAGCGCAGTGCGCTGGCTGCAGTGCGCCAGCCGCAGCGGCCATTGGAGGGTGAACCAACGGAAGGAAGACCTTTCTCTCTGTCTCTCCCTCTCACTGTCCACTCTGCCTGTCAAAAATAAATAAATAAATAAATAAAACCAAAGTAAAAAAAAAAAATCCTTGTAACATATTTGTAGGTGGACAGCTTATGTATTATGACACAAATGTGAATGTCAACATTAAGATAGTAATTTTGTAAGGTCTAGTAGATACGTATCAAATAAATGTTTGACTGTAGCCATGTAAATGTATGTGTAAAAACTACGTATCATTACCTTATCAATTTAAGAAAATACAGTAAGGATATCTGTAGAATAACAACTATTGCCCTGGAGTTTTCTGAAGAATACTTAAAAAATAACTCAATCTGGTTTTCCTTGAAAAATCCAGCTCATTTAAGTAATTTATGGTGGATTTTTTAAAAATTTACAATAATTCAATCATTGCCCAAACTTTCAGGACTATACCTGTTGCATAAGGTGAAGCAAAATTATGTGACTTGATAAATTTTATATATGATATTATCTTATCAAAATTTAATTGTGATGTGTGTATGTGGAACCCACAGTCTACTGGACCTGAAACTCAAATATTAAAACACAATAAAACATCCTATAGTGTACTTATATGAATACTGTGTTTTTTAAAGACTTTAAATATGCCTGTCTATGAAAACAATTATAAATTAATGAAAATAAAAGTTACTCCATTGAAGCATTCTTTCGTGATAGGTAGAATTTTTCTATCAATTGTGTACCTGTGCTGTATACAATTCACCTGATTAAGTTGTGCAGAAAAATATTGAGCCTGCTTATACAACCCTGTTTGCTTTTAGCAATATAAGGACCCCAAATCCCTCTCTGCTGCCCTACATTTGTCTTCGATATACACAGCTCCCTTTGAAATCAGTGGGATATGAGGGAGTGCAGTGGGGGATAAAAATCTGTGAATACAGTGGCCATTTCTCAGGTGGAAGATTGGGAGACCTGCCATCTTAATGATGCTGCTCAGTGGGAGACCCAGTTTGATGAGGCTGAATAGGGCTGAAAGAATCGACTTCACCATAGAAAGAAACAGAGCATCAGAGAGCCTCACTGCATTTATAAGGAATCTTGAAATGCTGAGTGGTATAGACCTCCTTTCAAATAGAATTAATTGCATTTGTGTAATTTCCTTTCCTCTTTTCAAGAACTCCCATCCTAAAAAAAGAAAAACAACTCACCCAGTGTCTGTCATTTCTTAATGTTGGAACTCATTCCTTCATCTTTTGAGACTGCCAATAACGACTCATCTCTTCATTATTCTCTTTTTTTTTTTTTAAATTTAAGAGCCCAGTGCCTAGATTCTTTTCTAAGATGCTCACATACATCTCCTGCTGGATTAAATGGTTCTTTAAGCTGTTTCTGGTGATTTTCTCATTTTACTAATTAGACATCATGATTATCATAGCTTTTATGTTATGTGAGGTTTCCTTTAAAACTTTGTTATGATTCTATATTCTTTCAAAAATCCTAGGAATATAAACTTTAAAGCAACAAGAGATGCAAATTTGCTATAATGATTATCTTTTTCTCCCCCTGGGATATTGATTGTAGTGCTAGATGGGCTCAACATTACCTATTTCCCATAGTGTTAGAAGAATTCTGCATCTTTAACACCTCCTTAACCCTTGACACATTATATTGTGAAACCAGTGGTATATGCATATTACCCATTATTCAAAATTGCCAGTCAAGAAACAACTAGAAGAGCTCCTCTAAACATAGGACCCATTGAGGAAATGTTACATCTATATATTTAAGACAAATAAATCAATGCAACCAGTCCACACACTAGAGCAGGGAGTAGGTACTCAATACTATAAAATGAATCAAGAAATTAATCAGTTATTCTATTGAAATCTTTTTGGAGTGGTTGCATGAGACAATCCCAAAAGTTAAACAGGAAGCATTTTAGGCATATTTAGCAATCCTGCCTAAAAACAGCTCCCCTTCTAGATAAGACCTTCCTACAAACCCCAGCAGCCAATTGTAATGCTTATCATAATCAGAATGTTAAAGATTTCAAAGAAGACATTTCCCCCAGCTGTCTTTAGGAGCCTGTTTTAAGTGATTAAAATTCAGTGCTGTCAAGAAGTTCTTACATTATGTCAACTTAAATTTGTCTTGCAAGTTAAGCCATTTCCTGCTGTAGTCCTGAAGAACAGCTGGTCACCATCTTCTTTATGATCATCCTCCTTAAGCTTGAAGATAACAATAAAATCACTCAGTGCTCTTTTTTCTTTTTTCCACCAAAGTCATCCCAATTTATTCATATTTTTATGGGTTCTTATTTTTTCTAACGGTATAATTTATTTTCAGGGCCACTAAGCTTTCTGATATCCCTGGGAGATTAGTAGATGGCAGCCTCTATTCCTTTCTATTACAGACAGTAACTTGCCAAAATGATTTCAAATTATGGCTGCCTATCTTTTAATACACTGCCAATGACATAATGTTCCCTAAACAACACAAATATAATTGACATCTGTAATTAACACTAGGTCACACTTTTCTCTCCCACATTAAAAATGTCATCTTTGAAACATTATTTCACTGGTTATGTTTGTGCCAATATAGATATATCCCAGATATATTAGCAGTGAACCATGCAACAGGGAAAGCTTAAATCTCCAAATGCCCTTCACACACCAACTATTTTAAATCCTTTGAAAACTTGATGGGAATCATTGCCTACAATATAGAAGGATTAAAAAAATAAACATAGTAGGTCTGTGTCCTCACCACACTATTCATGTGAATGAAAGGGGAATAGTTGAGTCACTTGTCATCAGAGGTCAAGATTGATGCCTCTGCTCCAAATTTTTCTGTGGTTCTTTGATTGTATGCAGTTAGAGTCTATGTAGAATCATGTGGCTTATTGAATGATTCTGGTGCATTTGGCCAATGTAATTAAATAATCAAGACAATATAGGCCTTCAGGTTTCATTTTATGCTTCAGTTATACATTTCTTTAAGTATACATTTATCCATTAAAACTGTAAACTTGCTTGATAATCATCAAAAGTTTCTCTCCATTTTGCTGAGGGATCTTGAGTAAGTTTGCCAAAATCAGTATTCCCACTAACTCAGAAAGAAGCCTGAGGTGGATCATCTTGCTCTAGGTTCTCTGCTAAAGTAAGATAAAGTTGGCTACTTTTTAGTTATGTTTACCATGGTTCATCTTCTGAATTTTGTCATCATATCTCAGATTACTGGTACACTAAATATTACTGAATAAAGCAAGAATTCTGTGTGGGTGTGGTTATGCACAAGATAAGTTTGGGAGGACACCCATAATATAATTAAAGTGATTATCTCTGGGTGTTGGGATCATGGGTTATTTTTATTTTCTTCTTTTTATTTGTATGTTTTTCTAATTTTTCTACAGTGAGCATGTATTACCAATGTAATAAAAACAAAACTAATTTTCTATATTTTAAAGATTAAATCAACTAAAAGCATTGTTAAACCTAGGATAATTATCAAAATGATGATCTAAAAATTCCAGAGTATTTTAATTAGAGACTTATAGTAGGGTACTTCAAAAAGTTCATGGACCAAAGAATGAAAAGATAGTGTTGTTTTGGTGGAAAGCATTTTTTTAAGTCCACACATAGTATTTTCATAACACATTTTCCATGAACTTTTTGAAGACCTCCCATATGCATGGGAACATTTTAAATACTCAGGAACTTTGCTTCCTGAAAGTCAAGCATACTGTGAGTACTCAAATATACTACTCTGAAACAAGCAGGAATGTATTCATCAGAGAAATTGATTGCAGGTGTGAAGCATTCTTTCTCCCCTCTCCACCCACCACAAGGAAAGTAGATCCTACTTGATATCATTTTAGTTGAATAATGGACTTTAAGATTTGCCAACCAGGGTAAAAGAGCAACAGGGGGATTTCAAATCCCATGAGGATACTCTGGGGCATTAGTTTCTACAAATAAACACTGAGTTATGTCAGGAATGTTATGCAGCCATAATGCTGTCCATCCTGTATTCTGGGCTTTGCGCCTGGAAGCACCAGTTCAACAATCTGAGATTTCACAGTTGTGAAAAATTTCCTTCTCAAAACAAATTAATTGGAGTTAGTTCTAAATTTTCTTTGGGTCAAGAAATACAAAGGGACTACATTAAAATAGAGCATTTCAAAGCTCTAAAATTACATTTAACCTCATGATATACCAAGTGGAATGTGTCATGGTAAGTAAAGAGTCTAATCACAGGTTTTTTTTTTTTTTCTTCATTCTTCGTTATGCTGAAACTTTGATCACTTTATGGTTTTGATCTGAAGAGAGAGGTTTGGAAAGAGGATTAAAAAGTGTTTTTCAATTGTGACATAAAAAATGGAAAATATAGAAGAGTTCTAAATATGTTTCTTAATTATTTCTTCATTCCTACAGAGATAATATAATGTAATGGCTAGGAACATCCCTTAAAGATAAACTACCTGGCTTCATATTGAATTGTAATATTGATGAGATATATGAATGTGAAGAAGTTGTTTAACCTTTCTAATTCTCAATTTCTTAATCTATAAAATGGTTAATTACACATGTGTCATAGAATTGTTACAATTATTAAATAAGATAAAATGTGTCAAGTTCTTAGCACAACTCCTGACATATGGAAAGTATTCTATAAATGTTAGCTATAATTAATTCAACATATATTTATGAAGCACTTACTAGGTGCTAGTAAGTGTGCTGAATGCTAGAAAAAATGACAGTGAGCATTAAAGGAATGGTGTTTGAACATATAAGGCTTGTAATCTCCTCAAGTACAGGAGCAAACAAGCATTACACATCATTGTGAAGAGAGTGATGATGAAGCTTACTCAAGGTGCTGGGAAGGTATGTAGAGGCATCACCTACACCTGTTTGGCAAAAATTCATGCTGGTAGTGATATTTACCTTGAGAAAAGAAAAGAACGAATAGGAATTAATGAAGTGAAGAAATCAGAGACAAGTATTCCAAGTAGTGGAACCAGCAAGCATAAATTCCTATTTCAGGAGGATTTTTTGTAGGTACCCAGCTCAGATGGGCTAATGATATTAGGTGTTTTATAGTTGATGGAGCTGCAAAATCTAGAGGGTCTGAAATGTAGTCTTATTGCTGTGCTAATTTGATTTCCTTTTTCTTTTTTCTTTGACTCCACTTTTCTTGCTTCAGTTTTGTTCTAAGGTTGGATTTGGTCATGTTAATGAAATAACTATGTCAGTTTAGGTCTCACAATTATACATCCTGTGATACAGAAAAAAGTTTTTTTTTAATTTTTCTTCTCCAAACATCAAACAAAAACCTGGGATTCATTTTGCTTAACTGGCTTAGGTCATGTGCTTAGTCTTGATCCAACAACGGGGACATGGGTTATGGAGCCACAATGAATGCTTAGTACTCACTGGAGGATAAAGTGTGAAAGAGCGTACCATGTTCAACTAGCTGAAATAAATTCATATGAGTCTAAAACATGATGCATGAGGAGACTCAATAAGAAGAATGGCAAGTTTGGAATTAGAGAAGTAAGCAAGGTCCAGAGGACACAAATCTTTGTAAAATAGTTTTAAGGAATTTATACTCAATCCTGGTACAGTAAGGAAAGAAGTTTCCAGCAGGGGAGTAAACAAACATGGTGTTGAAATCTCTTGCAGAGCCATGCATCAAGAAAATAGAATTTGGAGATTGGGGACCATACCAAAGACTATTAATTTAAATACAAGTTAATGGTGCTTTGAAGAGGAGAAGGCAGTGAGGATGTCAAAAGCGAGCATGGAGATTTATTTCAGAAGTAGAATTAGGAGGACATGGTAATTCAGAGACAATGACAATGTCCACATTCTTGGCTCATACACTTAGATAGAAGTTCATGTCTTTTACTGAAGCAGGAATTTCCGTAGGAAAAGTTGGTCTGGAAGTTGAAATGGTGGAACATCTAAGAGGCATAATCAACAGATATAGAACATAGGAATGCTTTATGAGGTTGAGATATTGTGGGTATCATGGTGAAGTTGAGACAATTCTGAGAACACAGAGAGAGAGACCAAAACAAGTCCACAATGGTTTATGAGGTTTATGAGGCAGAAAAAGAAGTGCCCCCCTCAAGAAGTGACTGTGAAAAACAGCCCATACTGTACTTCAGAGAGTAGTGCAAAAGGAGAAAAAGGTCACACCCACTGATTTTAAGGATCTTTCCCCAGAAGTTATATACATTTCTGCTTTCATTCCATGGCCAAACACCTACCTGGAAGTATGGGTAGAAGTTGCATAAATTTTGATTCTGAAATGTCACATGCCCAGTCCAAATTTTGTAGTTATGCTAGATCAAAATAAGGCCAAAATTGGCCGCACCGTGGCTCACTAGGCTAATCCTCTGCCTGCAGCTCCGGCACCCCGGGGTTCTAGTGCCTGTTGGGGTGCCGGATTCTGACCCGGTTGCTCCTCTTCCAGTCCAGCTTTCTGCTGTGGCCCAGGAAGGCAGTGGAGGATGACCCATGTGCTTGGGCCCTGCACCCGCATGGGAAAACAGGAGGAAGCACCTGGCTCCTGGCTTCAGATTGGCGCAGCGCTGGCCGTAGCGGCCATTTGGGGAGTGAACCAATGGAAGGAAGACTTTTCTCTTTCTCTCTTTAATCTGCCTATCAAAAAAAAAAAAAAGGCCAAAATGCATATTGAAAGACAATTAGCATGCCCTATCATAACTCTAAATCACCAATAGCAGAATTAGACAGCTTTAGGTTAGAGGGTAGAGGACTCTTTGATTTGAACAGAAGTTGGATAGCATTACAGCTACCTTTGCAGATTTAGTGTTAAGAAGTTGAGGGAATTTTTACCTGGTAGCTGCTTTTCTTCATGTGCAGAGAAAATGATGTCATTTTTTGCAAACATGTATCAGATTGAATCATACTTGAGATCAGTGATGGAGCTAAAAAATACTGTGTTGAGTCATGTTGAGATTGGAGACCATGGATTTATATTGAAAATAATTTTCAAAATTGTGTAATTTTCTTTTTCCTTATTTTTAAAAATTTATTTTATTCATCAAAATGCAGAGTTAAAGAGAGACAGGCAGAGAGAGAGAGAGGGAGAGAGAGTGGGAGGGAAAGAGAGGGAGAGGAAGAATGAGGGAGAGAGGAAGGGAGGGAGGGGGAAAGGGAGAGAGAGAGAGAGAGAGAGAGAGAGAATCTTCCATCTGCTGTTTCATACCCCAAATGGCCACAAGGACCAGGGCTGGGCCAGACTGAAGCCAGGAGCCAGGAGCTTGTTCTGGGCCTCCCATGTGGATTCAGGTGCCCATGGACTTGAGGCATCCTCCACTGCTTTCCCAGGTTTATTAGCAGAGAGCTGGATTGGAAGTGGAGCAGCCAGGACTTGAACTGATAGCCATATGGGATGTTGGCATTGCAGATGGTGGCTTTCCTCACTTTGTCACAATGCCAGCTTCTGTTGTGCAATTTTCACTTTCTGTTGTGAAGAATTCTCAGCTATACATGAGAGCAGAGCTGGCAGTTGATTTTTTTCAAAACTGAAGTTTTACTGAAAAAAATATCAAGGAATAAATATTGAATGAGGATTTGAGGGTGTTGACACAGAGTAGTTGAAGGGATGGACAATGGAGTCTAAACTGGCAAGAGAAAAATGTGCAGTCAAATGGGCTGCTGAGAGATCGGGATGAGGGGATGACGGTCAGGAAGAATAAGTAGGAGAGTCAGCTCAGGGAAAGCGCTGACAGGGAGGTTCTTGGGGCCAGTGATTGGACGATGTTGAAATTCAGTTTTTCAGCAATGCAACAGGTCTGGGTGATGACAAAGTCAACACGTGGCCATAAGAATGAGTAGCTGCAACTGGCTGGGAGAGAAGATCATTCATGTGAGGGGAGGGGTGAAGACGTGGAGAAGTAGGGGAGTGAGTGGAGGAATGTTGTTCTGCAGGTTTCAGCCTGGTCTGTTTCAGTCACTGTAAATTGAAAGGCTCACAGCAGATAATTGTTGAGAGACAATTCTCCAGGAGCCCCTCTTCTTTCTACGGACTTTGCCAGCAGAGATACTAATGAATTTGTGACGAATTATCATTGCAAGGATGTTTGAGACCAAAGCCTTGTAGGACTGAGATAATGTCCCCCTCTGAAATAAGAGGCAGCCATGCTCACTGCCCATTATAAAAGATGAGGGTGTCCTAGGTTCAAGGTTTCCCTCCAATAACATAGCACACTGCATGTGCAGGTGTTATCTGCCCTTCTTCATTTTGCTCTGTGGATGTGGATCTTGAGGATCTCTGGCTATTGTTGTGAGTTTTGAAGTCCTTTGTCTCTAACCGTAGAGTCTTAGGTATTCTTCCAGCACGCATTAAACTCTGGCAGGTTAACTTCTCAGTCTATGTGCAGGGTACTTCACTGTTCTTGACAACTGTTTCCAAAGTTCAATAAACTCTAACATATTCCATGAACCTTCTTTCTATGTGAGGGATATTTTCCTCTCCTTTTCTCTGCTATTCCATGATGCTGACACCAGAGCCACATTTTCTCATTTCCACTGCTTTTTTCCCCTCAGTACTATAATGTCCTTTGCAAGAGTGCTAGATTTCTTGATATGCGCATCATTTTAAAAAAAAAGAACATTCAATTTTTTCGTCATCATAATCCATAATTGATTGTTCTGTGAAATTTTTTCCCATGAATATTTGATGTGGAATATTTGTTAAACATACGAGTACTTTGGCTGTTCCAAAGCTTCACCACAATCAGGTGCAATCTTTTTGCAACCCATATACTAACTATAGCAGGTGGATAAAATCAATTGGCTGTGTAAATTCTTTAAATAATGGCAAATGGAGCAAATTGAATTTCAAAGTGGAAAAAAAGATGAACCTGAAAAGCAGTGGTAAGAAGGTCATCAGCAGAATTAGCAAAAAAGTCTGGCAAAGTTACAGTTAGGCAGCCAGTAATACTCTATTGATCAGACTTTCTCAATCAATGAGGCTGTGCCTAGATTATTGATGCAAAGGTATTAAGCAAAATTTTATTTCAGCTAACTTGTTGGCTCAGATGTCAACTGAAAGTCATTTCCCCAGTCAATCAAATGTACAATAAATCTGAGAAGATTTAACTCTTAAACTTTTTTGTGTACACCCTGCTTTCCAATCATACGATTATCTTTGAGAGGATAACAAGTAATACATAAACTCACATGTGAGGAAAGTACTGCATTTCTTCAAAGAAAATCAAACAGCATATCCTAGAGGAGAGCTACAGATATACAATATTGTTTGACTTTATTAAATAAAATATAATTGAAACTGTTTGAAATGATATGTGCTTAATGTCCATTTATTTCATAATTTTAGTAGCCTCAATTCTTAACATTCACCCATGTATTTCATAACATCTACTGTGATATCTTGCATATCTAAGAGTTAATGATAAATCTTACACCAGAGAAGCAGATAAAATGTGCTGATGAGTTGTCTTGCTTGTGTGGTAGACAGCTATTAGTAGAGCACTATGGATTCTGGGAAAATAAATTTCTACTTCCTCAGGATGTTTATTTAATTGGAAATATCAGCCTGTTTTTCTTATTTCACTCAAATTTAAATCTGTATCTCTTCACTGTTCTTAGTATCAATTGGGTTCTTATGTTGATTTTTAAAAGCAATATAGCTATTTCATAATATTCATTGACTTTGATATAGTCCATATTTTTTAGACCAATCCCCCAATACCATCCTAGAATGATGCCAATTATCTGTTTATCTTCTAATCTAACACCAGCCTCTTTTTTCAGTGCTGCAGCAGACTCTCAAAGTACCATGCCTGCCCCCACTCACAACCCAGGCCCACATGTAACTCTATCTTACAAAAATATTTTCTTTCAAAAAATTCTAAATGCCAAAAATATATACCCAAATTGATATTGGTTTTACATCTGTGGATTTCCAGGCTCTATTTTGTCTATAATACTTTTAGGCAGACATCAGTATATAACTGACATTGAAACTATGATTGTAGGCTGCGGCTCACTAGGCTAATCCTCCGCCTGCAGCGCCGGCACACAGGGTTCTAGTCCCGGTCGGGGCGCCGGAATCTGTCCCGGTTGCTCTTCTTCCAGGCCAGCTCTCTGCTGTGGCCTGGGAGTGCAGTGGAGGATGGATCAAGTGCTTGGGCCCTGCACCCCATGGGAGACCAGGAGAAGCACCTGGCTCCTGGCTTCAGATCAGCGTGGTGGGCTGGCCGCAATGGGCTGGCCACAGCGGCCTTTGGGGGGTGAACCAACAGAAAATTAAGACCTTTCTCTCTGTCTCTCTCTCTCTCACTGTCCACTCTGCCTGTCAAAAAAAAAAAAAAAAAAAAAAGAAACTATGATTGTGAAAATCCATCATTCTGCACAGTTTAAGGCTCAACCTGTTTGCTTTTTAATTGTTTAATGGATCTAGAGGACATCCTGATTTCTCAAATAGATTGTAAGCCTAGCAACAGGAAATAAATTTTCCATTTCTTTATTTATTAGTATAATGCCAAACAGGAATGGAAACAGTAATTAATGGTGCATATAAATACTTGTTGATGTGCCTTTTTCTTCATGTAGATGAAAAGCTTACACTGAAATTTCTTTTGAAATTCATAGTTGATAGTTTTAACATTCTTATAATACACTGACACACACTTATAAAGCTTTGATACTTTTCCTAATTGAGTTTGATCACCTCTTAAGGTGCAAATAGTTTTGAAGATCCAGTTTTACTGTTGATCATGCTCCTTCACTTTTTAATCTAAATAACTATTAAATAACTCAAGTTGAAAACAATTCCTTCTCAAGCATCATTAAAATGAAACTGTGCTTGCCAGATGAAGGTTCTCTCTCTCTCTTTCTCTCTTTCTGTGTAAATGAGAGCTGGTCAAGAATGCATGAGAAAAGCAGGTACCCTAACCAACAGTTGTCAAATGCTTTCTTTTACCTAAGATGATATTTCTAAATTTGCAATATTAATTTTCTCTCTATGAACTCTTCATGGGTTCTTTAGGAAGAAATTATGTTTCAATAAATTAAAAATGAAATTTCATGCTCAAAACTGGTTCTAATTGTATACTTTATTGCATCATGCTTTACAATATCTGAACCCCAATTATTTTTACTCATTCACTGGAATTGAAACTATTGCCCTTGGGAACAGTGTTGTGCTGCAGTGGATTAAGCCAGTGCCTGTGAAGCTGGCATCCCTTATCAGCTAGGTTTGAGTTCCAGCTGCTCCACTTCCAATCCAGCTTCCTGCTAATGCGTGAGGGAAAGCAGCAGATGATGGCTCAAGTGCTTGGTCCCCTGCCACCCATGTAGAAGACCTGGGTGGAGTTTGGGGCTCCTAGATTCTGCCTGGCCCAGACACTGCTGATGGTGCTATTTGAAGAATGAACCAACAGAAAGATCTCTGTCTCTTCCTTCTCTCTCAATAACTCTGCCTTAAAATAAATAAAACTTTAAAAAAATCCACTATTGCCCTTGTGGTAGGGCCCTAATAAGATACTGTCATATCAAGCTTTATTCAATACTATTTACATTTTATTTTATAAACAAGATAATACCATGCTGATGGGACCTTATTAGTTTCCTAGACCTGCTGTAATCAGGCACCACAGACTGAGTGACTTCAAAGGAAGAAATTCATTACCTTTTAGTTTTGGAGGTAAAAGTTTGAAATCAAAGTATCACAAGGGCCATGCTCCCTCTGATACTGAGAGTAAAATCATGTTTTGTCTCTTCCTAGATTCTAGTAGTGGCTGTCAATTCTTGGTGTTCTGCATCTTGCTTCAATATCATTCCAATTTCTACCGCTATTGTCACATCACTTTCTTCCAGTTTGTCATATATGGTGTTTCCTCCTCTTCTTCGTAAAAATATTTATGTATTTGAGAAAGAGAGAGAGAAAGAGACAGAGAGAATGAGAACGAGCTCTCAACTGCTGGTTCATCCCTCAAATGCCCACAGTGGAACTTGCCTGGGGTAGAAACCAAGAGCCAAGAACTCAATCTAGGTCTCCCATGTGGAAGGCAGTAAACCAATTACCTGAGCCACCACTGCTATCCCTCAGGATCTGCATCTGCAGGAAGTTGGAGTCAGGAGACAGAGGCAAGCTTTCAACCAAGGTACTCCAACATGGGATATGAGTGTCTAAACTGGTATCTTAACTGCTAGGCCAAACACCCACCCCAATTATTGAATTTTTTACACTCAAATTTTCCATTTTGAAAGCCAAAATAATTTTGTTTCACTACCATCTTTTTGCATGTCTGGCCTGTACAACATATTTATTCTTCAATATTTCCATTAAAATGATCTATATTTTATATCACTTATAATTAAAGTAGTTGATAACAGTCTTTTACAGAAAAAATAATAGGCCCTTTGGTTCATATATTAAGAATCTGAAAATGTTGAAATTGTATACTCCTGTTAATGAAGTGCCTGAATGGTTCATAAACCTTTTACATTTCAGCTAAGTTTGGAGAAATATAATTTTGCTTACTTACACTAACTAATCTTTGGCATCAGCGAACATTATTTTTGGTCTCCTTGAGTTTTATTCTAATACTAATTTCGTTTTGTTGTTATAAATTGATTTCTGTCTTATGGATTAGGGACAGGGTGATAATATTCCCAGGAAAGCCAAGGATGGATTAAATTGAAAATAATGCCAAATCCAAGAACTGTACCATGTGCAACCAGTCCCCAAAAAGCTCAGAGAGTAGCATCAAGAAAAAAATCACAGAGAAAGGACTCTTTGCAGGGAGTAGAACTCAAGTTCCCAAGGAACATGCTTTTGCCAAGAAATACAACATTAAGGACCTAAAGAAGATGCAGTCAAACATCATCAGGGTTATGAGTACAGCTACTGAGCCTGTCAAGTCCCTTTAAGGCCAAGGAGGGTTAAACTCAAGATCCCAAAGGGCAGGAGATGCAAGATCAATGGACTTTCTCATATCACCCATCCCACTCTTGGGAATGGTTACTGCAGCCACATTGCCAAGGAGCTCCAGTTCTGCCACCCATAGGCCAAGAGTGAGGTCAAGGTTCAACCTAAACTCCAGGCCCAGGCACCAGCTGTGGCTTCAGCTCTGGCTCCAGCTCTGGCTCCAGCTGTCACTCCAAAGTTGCCAGGCTACCATGAAGGCTCCACAATAATGGCCTCCTTCTGTAAATGGAAAAACACAGTGACGTGTATGACTGCTGGGCTGCCTTTGGGTTGGTGTTCTCTGGTGCCGTTTGTGCCAATAAACCTGAATTAGGAAATAAAATAACCCTAGGAAATAGTGATAAGTAAGAGTATAAAAAAAACAACATGTATGAGAAGGTATCACTTTTCTTTTCTCAAAACTTAACATTGTGAGATAAATAGCTGAGTTATTGTAGTATCTCTAACATAAAAAGGATGAAGAGAATTATCAAACAATGTGTTTACAAAGGAGCCAGCACTGTGGCATAGTGGATAAAGCACCTTCTGTGGCTCAGGTATCCCATTTGGGCCCCAGTTTGGGTCTCGGCTGCTCTACTTCTGTTCCAGCTCCCTGCCGTTGTGCCTTGGAAGGCAATGGAAAATGGCTCAAGTGCTTGGGTCCTGCACCCCCTTGGGAGACCTCAAAGAAGCTCCTGGCTCCTGACTTCTGATCAGCCCAGCTCTAAACATTGTGATCATTTGGGGAAGAAACCAGCAGATGGACGACCTCTCTGTCTCTGTCTCTGTAACTCTGTCTTTCAAATAAAATAAAATAAATCTTTAAAAAAAAAAAAAAGGTGTGTTTACATGAGCCAATAGATTGAATTTTTTCTGCTGTTTTGAGTTTTTTTTTTTTTTAACTAAATTGGTCATTAAGCGCCTTATGGTCCTGATCAGAATAATTAACTTGAGTTTTTCTCTAGCAGATAAATGTGTATGTTACAATGAAGTATTTCAATTTAAAAATATTCACAAAATCATGCCGTAAATTCAAGGGTTTTGTTTTAAAAATCTACACGCACTTTCTAATTTCACATTTAATCAAATATATATTATTGTATGTTTAGGTGTAGTTTTCTATGACACTTATTGTAAAAAATAGAAATCACCTTAAGAATAAAATGTGTGGTAAGAAAATCCACTTGTATCTGTTTGTGATTAACTGTAAAGCTTCCATATGTGGTATCTTTCTTTGGATTCAGGCTGTCCACAGTAACTCGATCAGGGGTATAATTACACCCTGCTTGAATCAAGAAAGTCAAATAATGTCAAAAACAATCACTTTACTTGTAGATGTTTTGAGAATTAAAAGCTGAAAAAATGCAGATAGCATGATGTTAACATTTCACTGAATCAAGCAGATCTCCTAGTATAACCTGGAAACTGAAAAGGTTGAAAGCTCTTGGTTAATAGGAATGCTGCAGGAAAACACAGACAAGCTTATACATTTACATATTATGAATATATATATATATATATATATATGTTGGTTCTTAGTGTCTAAACATTTAAGTTCCTAAGTTTTCTAGAGATATGGACTGACATCTGCATGAAATTTTGAATATATCCCTTATCTTTATCTACCTTCAAATAGTTCATTAAAACTGAGAACCAACAAAAATGAAGAACTTGACACAAAGTATTATCAAACTGAAATCAGAATGTATGTAAGAGATCTTAATAATCATATAAGTTAGCCATCACATTTCAAGACAAACAATCCAAGAAACAGAAGTCAGATGACTTGCCAAGGCCATACCACTACTTTTTGGCAGAACCAGGAGTTTCTCACTTCTAGGACAAAATTTTTTTTAGTCCTGCAGTTCTAAAAAGTGAATTAACTCAGGAACAAAGCCAGCGTTATGGAAACTGAAGTGGTAGATAAGTCTGCACTACAGGATTAAGCTGTAGGAGAAGTCAAGTTATGATGAGGATTGGGTTGAATACTACTACTACTACAAACTCCAAGTTAAATCCAGTTATCCAGAAAAGAGTAGGGTTAATTGCAAGTTTACTGGGCAAATGGGGAACCAAGGTGTGAAGGAAGCACAGTCATAGAATTAAGAGAAAAGATATCAAAAAGTCAAGATCATGGTGCCTCGTACTTAGGTTTTTTGTTTTTGTACTGTGAATGTCTACTATCTTTTAAATGTGTATATTGCCTAATTTCAAGCTGCCTTTTAATGTATGTTCTGATACTGTCAGCTAAACTTGTTACAACTAGGTTATAGAAGTAGCAATAGTGATGGTTAATTGCTATGAAATTCCCAATACTAGGAATGGGAGAAACATATCGCAGTAGAGATTATCTTTTACACATTGTGTATCACAATACAAACACATGTTCCTCCACATTATTCCAAATTATATTTTATTCAACTTTGGTGAAATAAATAGGGCACAATATTTAAATTTAAAATGCATATAGAGCATTAAAATTTCATTTATTTTCAAAATAAAGATTGAAAGTACATCTTACTTATTTTTATATAGACATCAATAATAAAACAATCAAACTTTATTTTAGCTAACTTAATTAGTTTTGACCATATCTATCCTCTGTTTCTCTCTCACTTTATCTATTTCTCTTTCTTCTGAGTTCCCAAGATCAGCCAGAGTTACAGAAGTAGAGAACAAATTTTTGGACACTTGATGAAAACACCCTCCCAACAATTCTTACCATGTTAAGCTCAGGAAAATTTTTGACTGAGTGCTGTCTGAGCAGGTTGTTCATGGACCAACCAAAGTTGTAAGTTGATTCCCCAGCTATAGAGGTCCTGCCCCATTATTTGACATTCTTGATTCAAGTGGTATGTAATTATAGCCCTAATCAAGTTTCAATAGTCAGCCTTAATAAGAATCAGAAGCTTGAATTTCATTGTCAACCATCATTTAGTTTCATAAGGAATGGAGTGCTAAGAATGATGTGGCCTTTAGAAGTAAGCTTGCTGCATTTGATATCAGCTGAAGCATTGCCTCTCTACAATAGTTATAAGCAAAATGCATAGGAGAAATCCGGTTTGTTTTATTAGAAGTTTATAGAGATGTAATGATTTTGGGAGTGCCTGAAAACATTTATTTTTAGATCTTTCACTACTCTAATTGGCTGAGTGCAAAGCGGATCTAGCAATGTCCAGAGATCTCAGCTTTTTACATCCCAGCATGACTTGATTTATCCATTTGCTTCCTGAGGTGAGTTTTGATAGAGGGTTTGGGGAAGAAGTGAGTAAAGAACACCAAAATTAAGACAATTGTGTCTTCAGGCAGCTTAGGTTGCAGCCATTTTATCAGGAAAATTCTATAAAAGGCTCTGTGTAACTAAATATGTGAGCTTTCCTGATGAGCATACTGTGAAGAAGAGAATCTAGCTGAGCATTTATCTTTAGGAATAAAAATGTAAGCATCTCTTAAAGGAAGAAAGGCCTTTGACAGACATCTCGTTTTATCACAAATGATTACTGAAACTCCACTGTGCACACATCATAGAATTTGGTCTTTAAGAGTTAAGTGGCCTTAAGGTTTGTTGCTCCCTCTAACAAAAAACACTGCTTTCTGAAAAGTAATTTTTTTTGTTTTTCTTTTTGATTTCTCATTCAAAATTATTTTCTTGTTGGGAAACATCTAGCAACTCTAATTTGGATTTTTTTCTTCTAAATTTAAAGCTAATCATCATCATAAAATTTTATAAAATCATGTTTAGCACAAAATAAACTTGAGTAGAAAATTGCAGCTGTACTACTGTTTATAGTTGCTGAATCATGTTTTTTATTGTAAAACTTAAATGGTATAATATCATAAAGGAAAAATTGATCAACTGCTATAAACCTTCCATTCTTATTTGAAATAGAAAGCATTGAGAAATACAGGATTTAGAGATAGATTATATGGACTCAAATATCAGTTCTGTCATTTATTAATAATATGATTATAGACAAATTATTTGTTTTGACCCCCAAATTCTTCATCTTTAAAATAAAAATTTTAATAGTAAATAAATCATAGGGTTACTTTGAGAATTAAATAAATTAACTTTTGTAAGGTACTAAATAGTGTCTGGGGCTGGTGCTGTGGCACAGTAGGTTAAGGCTCTGCCTGCAGTGCCGGCATCCCATATGGGTGCTGGTTTGAGTTCCAGCTTCTCCACTTCCAATCCAGCTTCCTGCTGATGGCCTGAGAAAGCAATGGAAGATGCCCCAAGTCCTTGGGCCTCTGCACCCACATGGGAGACCTGGAAGAAGCTCCTGGCTCCTTGCTTAGGATCAGACCAGCTCCAGCCATTGCAGCCATTTGGGGAGTAAACCAGGAGATGAAAGATCTCTCTCTTTCTCTGTCTCTCTCTCTCTCTGTAACTCTGCCTCTTAAATAAATAATCTTTTTTTTAAAAGATAGGCATAAAAATATTGTATGGCACATTAAAAACAATGAAATATTTGCTAAATAAATAAATCTGAAGATATTAAATAATCCAAATTGTATTAATTGGCTCTTCATAGTTTTCCGTTCATGTATAAAACACTGAATCCCTAACACTTAACCACAAACTTTAGATGAGACCCTTCTTTAGGACCTCCAACTTCATCATCATTGATGTGATGTCCAGTAGAAAATGACTTGGGCATTTAACTTGTGTAAAACAGAGATGGTGCAATCTAGTGTCTTCTGGCTGCGTGACTATGGAATAGAAAATTTTTTTTGGTCAATTCGATGTCATATTGTATGTTATAGGAATGAAATTGATTTGTGAGGATGTTCTAGACCTCTGTGTTTACTTGGAAATTGGATAGTAGTGTTTGGACAGCATTCAGAATCCTACTGGCTTCCACAGAAGTCAATGACCGGTGAACATCAGCAATAGGGAAGGAGAATTAAAATGATTTACTTTATCCTATAAATCATTGCCAGGATTAAATGCTCACCTATGATTATTCTGCAAGGGAAAATGTTGCACTTAAAGGAGAAGAAGAAGGAAGAATGATAAGACATATAGCAGAATGCTCCTTTGGGATCAGGTAGATTCCAGTAATGTTTATCAGTGCTCTAAATGATGGAAGAGAAAGCATTCTTATTAGATTTTCCCATAACCTAGTTAGAAAGGAAAAAAGAGAAAATTAATTCAAAGAGACTTTGACAAATAAGAAATGACCTGTCAACACAAGTTCAGGAAAGGGCAAGTACAAAACAAGTATTAGGTGGATACTATCACTAACCTGATAGATGATGGGAATGGCCAGATGAATGGCCAGAACTAGACCTTGGCTCTAGTGAGGTAAATAAGAGTCAGTAATGTAGTGCTCTGCTGTGAAAATGCATTTATTGAATACTATGGCATATGCAATAATAATGACAGATATTATCTAATGGATGAAAAGTAGAGCCAATAGGGGAAGGGTAAAGATCACATAGCACAAAGAAGATAGGTTAAGGACAGCTTTTGTAATATCTGTGTGCTACAGAGTTACTCCATTAAATAAAAGATGTATTTATTTATTTGAAAGACAGAATAAGCAAGAGAGACAGACAGAAAGAGAGAGAGAGAGAGAAAGAGAGAGAGAGAGAGATCTTTTATTTATTGGTTCACTCCTGAAAAGCCTACAACAGCCAGGGCTAAGCCAGGCCAAAGCCAGGACCCAGGAGTTCTATCCAGGTCTCCAACATGGATGGCAGGGGAACAAACACCTGAGTTTCCTCAGGCACATTAGCAGGGAGCCGGGTTGAAAGTGGAGAAGCTGGGGCTCAATTTGGCACTCCAATGGCAGATGCCAGCTTTGCAGATGGTGGCTTAATCAGCTGCGCCACAACACCAGCTCTCCACTTCATTTTAAAATCTTTACAGTCCCAAATTTACTAACCTAATGAATTGCATTTCTAGTAACTAATTCTAATCATCCTTCATCCTTCAATACATTGTTGTACTGTCACCCTCCCTACATCTCTTTTTAAATTTCTTAACTTATTTTAAAAAGAATCCCATATTATAGTACATTTTCCTCTTCAGAATATTTTTGTATGAAATACTACCACATGAATGCAAGGGCATCTCAAAATTTCATGAAAAAGTAGAATTAAAATTAAGTTTATTTTGGTGTAAATTAATTTTGAAATCCATGCATAGCTTTAAAATTAATATTCATTTTCCATAAGCTTCTGGAGGAACATTCATGTCCCATTGCTATAACATTATGTTGTAATGATATTGTTGTAATGTTATTTAATGAACAGACCTTCTATTTTTATAGTTAGTCTTGTTTTGTATTAGTTTGTTCTCATTACCTTAAGTACAATCCTGAAAGGAGCATCCTGATAAAAAAAATTTCTTCAACTTACAGTCTTGAGGTTCCAGCTCAAGATCGGGCAGCCCCATAGGCTAGCATCTGTTCAAGCTGCTTAGAGCAGGTGCAGAGGAACAATCACATAGAGGATCAGGAAGTGGACAGAACAGCCAACAGAATGTGAGTTCAAATAGTGAATGCTCTAGTGAAACCACCTTCCACGTGCATACCGCAGTGATCTAAGACCTCCCAGCCATCCCACCTACTGGCCACAATTAGATAAATTATTCACCCATAAATTATCCACCATGAATCTTGAGACATCAGAGTTTAAATATCTGCATAATTGAGCTGCAATAAACACTGAGGTGCAGAAAACTGTTAGTTGCCAATTTAATTTCCTTTGGGTAAATTCCAAGGAGTGGGATGGCTGGGTTGTATGGTAGGGTTACATCTGTTACATCTGTTTCTGTACCAGAACCATGCTGTTTTGATTACAATTGCCCTGTAGTATCTCCTGAAATCTGCATTATGATGCTTCTGACTTTGTTTTTGTTTTGCAAGATGACTTTAGCTATTCGAGGTCTCCTGTGTCCCCATATGATTTTCAGCATCATTTTTTCCAGATCTGAGAAGAATGTCTTTGGTATTTTTGATTGTATCACATTGAATCTATAAATTGCTTTTGGGAGAATGGACATTTTGAGGATATTGATTCTTCCAATGCATGAGCATGGCAGATTTTTCCATTTTTTGGTATCCTCTTCTATTTCTTTCTTTAAGGTTTTGTAATTCTCATTGCAAAGATCTTTGACTTCCTTGGTTAAGTTTATTTCAAGGTATTTGATTGTTTTTGCGGTTATTGTGAATGGGATTGATCTTAGTAGTTCTTTCTCAGCCGTGACATTGCCTTTGTATACAAAGGCTGTTGATTTTTGTGCATTGATTTTATATCTTGCTACTTTGTCAAACTCTTCTATGAGTCCCAATAGTCTCTTAGTGGAGTTCTTTGGATTCCCTAAATAAAGGGTCATATCATCTGCAAAGAGGGATAGTTGGATTTCTTTCTTCCCGGTTTGTATCCCTTTAATTTCTTTTTCTTGCCTAATGGCTCTGGCTAAAACTTCCAATAGTATAGTGAATGGTGAGAGTGGGCATCCCTGTCTGGTACCAGATCTCAGTGGAAATGCTTCCAACTTTTCCCCATTTAATAGGATGCTGGCTGTGTATTTTTCATAAATTTTTGGAATGTATTGAGGATTGTTCCTTCCATACCCAATTTGCTTAAGTTTTCATCATGAAAGGGTGTTGTATTTTATCAAATGCTTTCTCTGCATCTATTGAGATAATCATATGGTTTTTCTTCTGCAGTTTGTTGATGTGGTGTATCACATTGATTGATTTGCGCACATTGAACCATCCCTGCATACCAGAGATAAATCCCACTTGGTCTGGGTGGATGATCTTTCTGATGTGTTGTTGCATTCTATTGGCCAGAATTTTATTGAGGATTTTTGCATTTATGTTCTTCAGGGATGTTGGTCTGTAATTCTCTTTCTCTGCTGCACCTTTTTCAGGTTTAGGAATTAAGGTGATGCTGGCTTCATAGAAAGAATTTGGGAGGATTTCCTCTTTTCCAATTGCTCTGAATAGTTTGAGAAGAATTGGAGTTAGTTCTTCTTTAAATGTCTGCTAGAATTCAGCAGTGAATCCTTCTGGTCCTAGGCTTTTCTTTGTTGGGAGGGCCTTTTTTACTGTTTCAATTTCTGTCTGAGTTATGGGTCTGTTTCAGTTTTCTATGTCTTCATGGTTCAATTTATGTAGGTTATATGTGTCCAGGAATCTATCCATTTCTGATAGATCTCCCTGTTTGCTGGCATACAAGTCCTTGTAGTAATTTCTGATGATTCTTTTTATTTATGTGGTGTCTGTTGTTACATTCCCTATTTCATCTCTGATTTTATTGATTTGGGTCTCTTCTTTTTTTAGTTAGTTGGGCCAATGGTGCTTCAATTTTGTTTGTGTATTCTTTAAGTGTAGGATGAAAAGTTCTGTAGATATCTGTTAGATCCATTTGGGCTACAATGTTGATTAAATATGCAGTTACCTTGTTGATCTGTATGGTTGATCTGTCTATTGGTGAAAGTGGGGTATTTATATTCCCAATGCTATTGTATTAGAGTCTAAGTTTCCTTTTAAATTCCTTTACATATCTTTTAAATAAGACAGTGCCCTGTAATTAGATGCATATACATTTATAATATTTACATTTTCCTGTTGAATTGATCCCTTAATCATTATATAGTGCCCCTCTTTGTGTCTCTTAACAGTTTTTGAGTTAAAGTTTATTTTGTCTGATATTAAGATGGCTACACCAGATCTTTTTTGGTTTCTGTTGGCATGGCATATCTTTTTCCAACCTTTCACTTTCAGTCTATATGCATCTTTGTTGGAAAGATGTGTTTCTTGTAAGCAGCTAATCGATGGCTTTTGTTTTTTAATCCATTCAGCCAGACTGTGTCTTAACTGGAGAGCTGAGGCCATTTACACTCAATGTGACTATTGATAAGTAATACCTTTGGCCTGCCATTTTTCCAAAGATATTTCTAATATATGCTTTGAACTTCCTGTGATCTTTGACTGGGAGATTTTCTTCCTTTACCTTCTTTCACATTGATGGCCGTGTTTCTGTGTTTCTGTGTGTAACACATCTTTAAACATCTTTTGCAGGGCTGCACGAGTGGTGACAAATTCTTTCAATTGGTCTTTATTTCACCTTCAATCACAAATGAGAGCTTTGCAGGATACAATATTCTGGGATGGCTTTTTTTTTCTTTTAGTACTTGGGCTATATCTCACCATTCCAGCCTTGCTTGTAGGGTTTCTGATGAGAAGTCTGCTGTGAGTCTAATTGGAGGTCCTCTGAGATTAATCTGATCTTTCTCTTTTGCACATTTTAGAATGTTTTCTTTATGTTTTATTGTGGTGAGTTTGATTACAATTTGTTGTGGTGTAGATCTCTTTTGGTCACATTTATTGGTGTTTCTATGTGTGTCCTGTAATTGGATGTCTCTTTCCTTCTCACAACCTGGGACATTTCTGCTAGTATCTCACTAAAAAGGCCTCTAATCCTTTCTCTCTCTCTATGCCTTCAGGAACTCCTAGAACCTGAATGTTGGGTTTTTTAATAGTACCCTGTAGATTCCCAACAATATTTTTTAGATTTCTAATTTCCTCTTCTTTTCTTTGGTTTGATTGCATACTTTCCTGTGCTCTGTCTTCTAAATCCAATATTCTCTCTTCTGCCTCACTGATTCTATTTTTAAGGCTCTCAAATATGTTTGTATTTGTTCTATTGAATTCTTCATTTCATTTTGATTTCTCTTCAATATCTCAATTTCATGTTCTACTAAATTCCTCATTTCATTTTGATTCCTCCATAAGACTTCATTTTTATGAGACAGATTTTCTGTCCTGTCCTGTATGGATTTCTGTAGTTCATGCATTTGTTTTTGATAACTTCTAAATGTTCTTATCATAAATTTTTTGACATCTGTATCTTGCATTTCTTCTATCTCATCATCTTCATAATCTTGTATTGGAGTGTCATGTTCATTTGGGAGTGTCATGATGTCTTCCTTGTTTTTGTTTCCTCAGTTTTTGCATTTTTTGGCATTGTGGAGATATTCTTTGGTTTCTTTCTTTCTTTCTTTCTTTCTTTCTTTCTTTCTTTCTTTCTTTCTTTCTTTCTTTTTTTTTTTTTCCTGTGGTGGCTTTTCTTGTTATACTATGACTCTAGATTAAGTGGACTGTCTGCTTTTTGTGAATCTCTAGAGGCTTGTGGTGGGTGTGGCCAGAGAGCTCTATTCAGTTCTTCAGGTTAAGGGTGTGCCAAAGGTGACACACCCAGGTTTGGCATGGTAAATCTTCAGCCTGTCTTTTTTGTATTATTATTCAGAAGGGCAATAATTCCACTCAGCTGAGCTCTTCTCCTTGATGCCATTCACTGCCTGAGCACTAACCCCAGTGGGTATTAATTTCATCTGCTCTATCCCAAGGACCACATAAAAAATCTGTGCAGTCCTCAGTGTAAGCTCAGATTTCCTTGCAATGTCTCTCACCGGGTAGCCAAGGCTACTGAATTTGTTGCATCTCACACCAAGACTACTCACTTCTCAGCCACACCATGAGTTCTCCCACATAGCCTCATTTTTTTTTAACAGTCCCAGTTCAAAAGCTCCACACATTCACTAGGTCTTAGTCTCCTGTCATTACTCCCAACCAGAGTCAAGTTTTTCTGTTTGGTTGAGGGCTGGTGCAGCCCTGAGCTGGTGCAGCTGTTACGTATGTCCAAAATGGTGCCTGCTCTATTGTCTTGCATGCCTTTGTAAGGTGTGTGCAGAGAGAGAATTGTGTCAGTACCGCCCCTTTTGTTTTTTTCTCTCCTCTAGTTAGGCTGGTATACTTTCATCCATGGGGATTTAAGCCTCATTCCCTCTAGGCTCTTCCTGCCACCTTTCCTCCAGTGTTTGGGCTACTGTGGTTTCACCTCCCCTCTCTTTCTAGCACTGGTGCGGAGGAGAAGATTCTCGGCAGCTGGGCTCCTGAGACATGGGAGCCCATGTCCTCCATGTAGATCCACCATGTCCATCTAATTCCAGAAGAGTTCCCTCTGCAAGATTTTCCCTAACTGTTCCCTGAGACTTCACTCTCTCCACTTTTATTAAGCTATCTTTTCCTGGACAATCAGTGAGCTCCCTCTATATTCTGCCATCGTGGAGCCACTCATCTGAATTTTAATATGTATTTTTGTGCTTTTTTCATTGGATAAATAACTAAAATATCTAAATTAATCGAAACTAGTTATTTTTATTTATGTAGATTTTTCTTCCCTAAACCCTCCATGCAGAGTTTAACAATTCAGTCTTCTGGTAAATTTGAAAGTGTGCTTTTCATCACAGATATGTGGTTTTCCCAAGAAAATCAGTCATCTTTAACTGATTCCTGTGCTTCCTTGTCATACAGCTTTCATGAAACACTGAACTCTTGTAGAAAAGTCATATTGTTATCAGCTCTTCTGTCCTTTTAGCTCTTTGTACTTATAGGTTATATATTTTGGACAATAATGGCAAAAATTTTATGTGTACCTTTTGAATGCATGCCTTTTATGACTTTGTGAGATATATGCATTATTTAGCAATTGCCTCTAGAACAAAATTCAGCAACCTTGAGAAAGTGGTGTCCTATATCTATCTCTCAACATTCTCTCTCTCTCTCTCTCTCTAACACACACACACACACACACACACACATCCCTACAGGATCCAGTGGTATGAGTATTGATAGCAACAGCAATTGTGATTTTTGAATAATTTTAGAAGAGTGATCCTGAGTCTCTGGCTCACAGCTTTGCAGAAGGATGTAATCACAGATAGTATAAAGATATAAGTCATCTCTGCCTTTTTCACTGTCCTGTACCAAAACATCTCAATAAGTTATAATATTTGAACAGGCTATCTCCTGAGCTCATAATAACAGATTTCCTAGTTACCACTTCATATTTTAATAGGGATTGGTTGAGTGGAATTTCACCATAGGAGAAGAAAAAAAAAACAATTCTACAGTGATAGGAAATAGGTACATGTTATCATTTTACCTAGTCCAGTTCCAAATTGGAGACATAACAAGATAAAATATATCAGCAAGCAGAAATGTACCTTTATCTCTATTTAATTTAAAAGATACTCTTTGTCTAATTCAGATATAATTTCTTTTTATTAAAATGTTGCTTCTTTTTTTTAGTTTTTAAAATTTATGTAAGATGAACAAATTTCATGTATTTCATATTTATAGATGTAGGAGTGTCGTGATATTTCCCACCTCATCCTCCTGTCCACCCACACTCCCACTTTCCCTCCTCCTTCCTTTCTTATTCTCAAAGAATATTTTCATAGTGAAAATTTCCTTAATCCTCCTTGCTATGAAGTAGTCCCCTAGTCATATTTGGCCCTTTGAAAGTCAATGGGATCAATAACACATGCAGTCCATATTTCTACATATAGGCTGTAAGGAGCTAATAAATATACACCAGATGTTGATGCTTGTTTCCACTGTCCCAAAATGTTGAAGAACTCATCCTGGTAGTCTGGGAAAGTTGCTGAAATGTTTTATGGGTCTTCTCTTTGTTTCTTGATTTTGTGTGTATATATATTAGTTTATATTAATATAAAAAGAACAGATTTCATAGATATAATTCCAAGGGGATAACTCAAAGAAAGTTCTAGTTGTATATTTTTGGCATGAGTTAATAAACTTACTCTAAAATTACTATGGAAACCAAAGGACATCTTTGAAAAACATCAAGGTTGGTTCTCTCTCACTGGCTGATATCATTGCGTATAATAAAAACGGTGTGGTATTGATGTAAACATAAGGAGTAAATAAAATAGAGTCTAGCAATGGGCCTGTACATGCATGGAGAACAGCTTCAATAACAATGTCAAGGCAATTCAATGGAGAAAAAAATGATATTCTAAAACATACATTAGACTCATTGGATAGTTCTTTTAAGAAACTCATTCTGTGACCTTTACTTTATACCTTTAAAAACCCTCAAATAGATAAGAAAAGTAATATATGGTAACTAAAAATATAAACTTGTGAAGAACCCAGTAAATCTTAGTGTACTTTAGTTTGGCATAGATGTCTTAAATGTGAAAATATATGAACTATAAAATTAAAAATAGTAATTCTGGCTTCAAACTTTTGTTTGATTTTTATTAATATCAAGAGAACAGACTTCATGTATTTACTAGGTACAGTCCCAGGAAGATGACAGTACTACTCCCCGCCCCCCAACCTCCTCCTCTCACCCCTTTCTTTTTTTTCTTAATTTTTGCAAAGACAAAGATGTCCTTTGGATTCTATAGTAATTTTAGAGTAAACTTATTAATTTATGCCTAAAATATACAACTAGAACTTTGAGTTATCCTCTTGGAATCCTATCTGTAAAATTTGTTCTTTTTATATTAATAAAAACAAATATAAATACACAAAAAATAAAATCCACTCTATAATCAGAGGCTTAATTCATCACTAACCATAATATTCAAAGTAGGAAGGCCACAGTTCCACAGAATTTTGAACAAGGGCTAAACAACAATCATATCACAAGGTGTCCATTTCAGTCCTACACTTTTTTTTGTATTCTATACTACCTGCCACGTATCAGAGAAAACACATATTTGCCTTTGTGACTGGCTTATTTCACCAAGCATACTTTTTCACCTTCAAAGCACATTGTTATTGGGAAGTTGTGACATTGTAAGCCCAGGTGCCACTTGGGACACCTGTTGTCCCATGTCGGAATGCCAATTCCAGACATTGCAACACTGCTTTCAATCCAACTTGCAGCTAATGAACTCTGGAGTCAGCAGATTACTATTCAAGTGCATGGGCTCCTGCTACTAGCACTGCAGACCTGAATTGAGTTCAGTGCTCCTAAATTTGTCCTAGGCCAGCCCTGGCTGCCACCAATATTTGTGGAATGAAACAGCAAATGGATGCTCTCTCTCTCTCTTTGCCTTTCAAGTAGAGAAAAAACAAATAAATAAACACTTTAAATGACATTACCATGAAAATGCAAAGACTGGTAAATAATCTGCAAAGCATTTTTGATGAAGAACTTGAATTTAGAACACATGAATAACTTACATCTTAATGACAAGGAAACAAACCGCACTTTCCCTGCCTCTTCCAAACTGGCAAGAAATTTGTGCATTTTTACCAAAAAAATGTATGAATGGAAAATAAAGACATGGATGTGTGCACAAAGCACTCATTATTCAGAAAAAGTAAATTAAAATTTCTATGAGAGGCAAATATTTCCTGTTTTTTATTTTTAAGCTTGTTATTTAGTAAAAGGTTTATTTATTTATTGAGAGATAGAGTGACAGAGAGGGAAAGACACACAGAGAAAGAAATCTTTCATCTACAATTTGGCCAAATACAGGAGCCAGGCACTCCACATATTTGGGAGGAAACCAAGTTCTTGGGCCACTATCTGCTATCTCCAAGTTACATTACCGGAAAGTGGATTGAAAGTGAAGGAGTTTTGACTCAAACTGGCACTCCAATATGGGATGCGGGCATCCCAAGCAGTGGCTTAATCTACTTCCCCACAATGCCCAACCCTAAGCTTATAATCCAATTTTGTGTAACAGAATTTATTAATTTTTTGTTGAATGGATTTTTAGTTTTGAATGGTAATTAAAATGCCTTCCCTACACCAAATTTATAAAAAAAGAATACTGCCATGGTTATGTTTAGTACCTGTATCTGTTCATCTCTTGCATTTATCCTTACATTTATTTTTTCATCTCTTACATTTATCTTTGACTCGAAATTTATTTTGGAGTATGGTGTTAGGTATGAATGAAATTCTATATTTTTCAAATGGCTGGCCAGTTATTCCAATACCATTAATTGAATAGTCAACTAGCTTCCTACTGGTTCGTATAGCCACCTCTATCATATTCACATTTCCTATGTGTTTATTTTGTCCCTTGTTATTACTTATTATATTCCTTTAGTTTGCTTATATAAGGATACACGCATATCATAATCTCTTCTAAAACTATGTGGATTTTTGTTCACTTTATTTGAAAGAAAGGGAGATGGAGGAGAAAGTGAGAGGCGGGGGGGGGGGAGGGTAAAGGAGGGGGAAAGAGAGAGAGGGAAAGAGAGATTGATTTTCTATCAACTGGTTCACTCTCTAAATGCCCATAGCAGTCAGGGTTGGGCCAAGCTACATCCAAGAGCCTAGAACTCATTCAGGTGTCCCATCTGCTGCCTTGCAGCTTGTGTGTTAGCAGGAAGCTAGAACTGGAAGTGGAGCCAGGACTGAAACATAAGTACTCTGATATGGGATGCAGGCTTTCTAAGCAGCAAGTTAGCTTCTACATTAAACAACTGCTCTAAATATTATACTCTTTTAATCACTCTATTTTTATTATATGTCTTGCTACCTATTAGGGTTCACTCTTCATATTTCTTTATCTTTTCACAGGAGTACTTAGTGAATGAATGCACACATTTAATTAAAAATTAGAAGAGATTGATTCTAAGATTACAATTACAATGTTGGCTGGAAGAAAGGATTTCCCTTGGATGTAAAGTTGAGAGAAAGGGGATGGTTGATTTATTAAAAACAGCTGAAATTGGGGCCGGTGCTGTGGCACAGTGGGTTAACGCCCTGGCCTGAAGCGTCGGCACCCCATATGGGCACCGGTTCAAGACCAGGCTGCTCCTTTCCCGTCCAGCTCTCTGCTGTGGCCTGGGAGAGCGGTGGAGGATGGCCCAAGTCCTTGGGCCCCTGAACCCATGTGGGAGACCTGGAAGAGGCTCCTGGCTCCTGGCTTTGGATTGGTGCAGCTCTGTCCGTTGCGGCCATTTGGGGAGTGAACCATCAGATGGAAGACCTCTCTCTCTCTCTCTCTCTCTCTCTGCCTCTCTTCTCTCTGACTTTCAAATAAATAAATAAATCTTAAAAAAAAAGCTGAAATCTTTCAATGAAATGAGAATAAAAAAATCAATTTCTGAGAAAAGGAAAGTAGACGTTGAAAGATAATAAAAAGTGATGAAGGATTTATTTATTTATTTGAAAGTCAGAGTTACACAGAGAGAGGACATGCAGAGAGAGAGAGGTCTTACATCTACTGGTTCACTCCCCAATTGGCCACAATGTCTGGAGCTGTGCCGATCTGAAGCCAGGAGCCAGGAGCTTCTTCTGGGTCTCCCATGTGGGTGCAGGGGCCCAAGGACTTGGGCCATCTTCCACTGCTTTCCCAGGCTGCAGCAGAGAGTTGGATTGGAAGTGGAGCAGCTGTGTATTGAACTGGTGCCCATATGGGATTTTGGCACTTCAGGCCTGGACATTAACCCACTATGCCACAGTGCTAGCCCCTGGATTGTTTTCTAGTGTTTCTATTCTGTTCCACTGATCTGTCCATCTATATTTGTATGAGTACCAGGCTGTTTTGATTATAACTGCCCTGTAGTACATCTTGAAGTCTGGTATTGTGATGCTTCTGGCTTTTGTTGTTGTTGTTGTTGTTGTATAAGATTGCTTTAGGTATTCGAGATCTCCTGTTCCTCCATTGGAATTTCTTTTTTTTCTAGATCTGAGAAGAATGTCTTTGATATTTTGATTGGTATCACATTGAATTTGTAAACTGCCTGTAGAAGAATGGACATTTGATGATATTGATTCTTCCAATCCATGAACATGGAAGACTTTTCCATTTTTTTTTTTACCTTCTTATGTTTCTTTCTTTAAATTTGTAATTCTGATGGTAGAGATCTTTGACATCCTTGGTTAAGTTTATTCTAAGGTATTTGATTATTTTTGTAGCTGTTGTGAGTGGGATTGATCTTAGAAGTTCTTTCTCAGTTGTGGCATTGTCTGTTTATACAAAGGCTATTGATTTTCATGTTTTGACTTTATATCCTGTTATCTTATCAATCTCTTCTATGAGTTCCAATAGTCTCTTTGTGGAATCTTTTGGATCCCCTATAAAAAGGATCATGTCATCTGCAAATAGGCATAGTTTGACTTCTTTCTTCCCAATTTGTATCCCTTTGATTCCTTTTTCTTGCCTAATGGCTCCAGATAAACTTCCGGGTCTATAATGAACAGCAATGGTGAGAGTGGGCATCCCTGTCTGGTACTGGATCTCAGTGAGAATGCCTCCAATTTTTCCCCATTCAATATGATGCTGGCTGTGGGTTTCTCATAAATTGCCTTGATTATATTGAGAAATGTTCCTTCTATACTCAATTTGCTTAGAGTTTTCATCATGAAAGTGTTGCATTTTATCAAATGCTTTCTCTGCATTTGAGATAAAATATGGTTCTTGTTCAACAATTGTTAGTGTGATGTGTCACATTGATTGATTTTTGAGTGCTGAACCATGCCTGAATACCAGGGATACATCACCCTTGGTCTGGGTGGATGATCTTTCTGATGTGTTGTTAGATTTGATTGGCTAGAATTTTGTTGAGGATTTTAGCATCCCTGTTAATCAGGGAAATTGGTCTATAATTCTCTTTCTCTGTTGCATCTTTTTTAAGTTTAGAAATTAAGGTGGTACTGGACTCATGGGAATAATTTTGGAGGATTCCCTCTTTTTCCATTATTTTGAATAACTTGAAAAGAATTGGAGTTATTTCTTCTTTAAATGTCTGGTAGAATTCAGCAGTGAATCCATCGGTCCTGGACTTTTCTTTTTGGGGAGTGCCTTTATTACTGATTCAATTTATGTCATGGATATTGGTCTGTTTATGTTTTCTATGTCTTCAAGGCTCAATTTAGGTAGTTCGTATGTGTCTAGGAATTTCTCAATATGTTGGCATATAGCTCTTTGTAGTAATTTCTGAGGATTCTTTTTTATTTCTGTGGTATCTGTTGTTATGTTTCCTTTCTCATCTCTAATTTTATTGTTTAAGGTCTTCTTTCTACTTTTTTGGTTAGTTGGGCCAATGGTGTGACAAATTCGTTTATTTTTTCAAAAACCAGCACTTAATTTTTCTGATCTTTTGTATTTTTTTTGTGGATTCAATTTTGTTGATTTCTTCTCAATTATTTCTTTTCTCTTACTAGATTTGGATTTGGTTTGCTGTTGTTTTTTTAAGATCCTTGAGATGCATTGATAGTTCATTTATTTGGTGCCTTTCAAATTTCTTGATGTAGGCACCTATTGCTATAAATGTTCCTCTTAGCATTGTTTTGCTATATGCCATAAGTTTTGGTATGTTGTGTTGTCATCTTCATTTGTTGCCAGAAAGTTTTTGATTTATCTTTTGATTTCTTTTGACCCAGTGTTCATTCAGGAGCATGTTATTCAGTTTCCATGTGTTTGCATATGTTCTAGAGATTCCTGAGTTGCTGATTTCCAGCTTCATTCCATCGTTGTCAGAAAAGATGCATGGTATGATTTCAATCTTTTTAAAATTTCTGAGATTTGCTGTATGGCCTAGTATGTGGTCAATCCTAGAGTAGGTTCAATGCACGGGTGAGAAGAATGTGTATTCTGCAACTGTAGGATGAAAAGTTCTGTAACTATCTATCTGTTAGGTCCATTTGGTCTAGAGTGTCGATTAAATCTGCTGTTTCCCTGTCGATTTTCCATCTGGTTGATCTGTCTATTGCTGAAAGGGGAGTATTGAAGTCCTCCATTACTATTGTATTGGATTCTAAGCTCCTCTTAAATCCCTTACCATTCCTTTTAAATAGCCAGGTGCTCTGTAATTAGGCACATATACGTTTATAATAGCTACATCTTCTTGTTGAATTGATCCCTTAATCATTACGTAGTGCCTTTTGTCTCTTTTAACAGTTTTTGGGTTAAAGTCTGTTTTGTCTGATATTAGGATGGTTACTTCAGTTCTTTTTTGGTTTCTGTTGGCATGGAATATCTTTCTCCATCCTCTCACTTTCAGTCTGTGTGCATGTTTGTTGGTGAGATCTGTTTCTTGTAGGCAGTAAATAGATGGGCTTTGTTTTTTCATCTATTCAGCCAGTCTGTGTCTTTTAACTGGAGAGTTCAAGCCATTTATATTCAATGTGAGTATTGATAAGTAACAACTTTGCCCTGCCATTTTTCCAAAAATGTTCCTATTTTTTACTTTAAATTTCCTTCGAACTTTTATTGAGAAATTTTCTTCCTTTACCTTCTTTCATGTTGATGACCATATTTCTTTGTTTCTGTATGCAGGACCTCCTTAAGCATTTTTTGTAGGGCTGGATGGGTGGTAACAAATCCTTTCAATTTCTGTTAGTATGGAAGGTCTTTATTTCATGTTCATTCAGAATTGAGAGCTTTGCAAGATCTAATATCCTGGGTTGACAGCTTTTTTTCTCTTAAAATTTGGATAATATCTTGCCATTCTCTCCTAGTCTGTAGGTTTTCTGTTGTGAAGATCACTGTGAATCTAATTGGAGATTCTCTGAAAATAATCTGGTGTTTCTCTCATGCACATTTTAGAATCTTCTCTTTATATTTTACTGTGGTGAGTTTGATTACAATGTTTCATGGCAAAGATCTTTTCTGGACAGGTCTGTTGGGAACTCTGTGTGCTTCCTGTACTTGGATGCCCCTTTCTTTCTCCAAATTAGGGACAGTTTCTGTTACTATCTCATTAAAAAGTCTTTCTAATCCTTTCTTTCTTTCCATGCTTTCAGGAACTCCTAGAATCCATATGTTGGGTCATATTATACTATGCTGCAGATTCCCACCAGTGTTTTTTAGTTTTCTAATTTCCTCTTTTCTTTGGTTTGACTGTATAATTTCCTGTGCTTTTTTTTTCTATGTCTGATATTCTTTTTTTTGCTTCATTGATTCTGTTGTTAAGGTTCTCCACTGCATTTTTTATTTGTTCTATTGAATTGAATTCCTAATTTCATTTTGATTTCTCTTTAAGATCTGAATTTCATGGGAGAAATTTTCTTTCATGTCCTGTATGGATTTCAGCAGTTCATGAGATTACTTCTGATTACTTCTATGTAATCCTATAATAAATTTTTTGAAGTCCATTTCTTGTGTTTCTTCATCACATCATCTTCACAACCTAGTATTGAAATGTTGTGTTCTTTGGGGTTGTCATTTTGTCTTCCTTATTCTTGTTTCTTGGATTGGTGTGTTTTTTTTTTGGCATTTGTGGAGGTAACTGTTGATTTCTTCTACTTTTTTTTTTGCTGTGATAGCTTTTATCTTTGTACTATGACTCTGTAGATAAGTGGAATGTCTGCTTTTAGTGGATATTTGGAGGCTTGTAGTGGGTGTGGCTAGGGAACTCTGTTCAGTTCTCCAGGGTTAAGGGTATGCCTAATGTGACACTCACAGTTTTGGTGTGGTGAATGTTCTTTTTTTTCTTTTTTAATCAGAAGAGAAATGTATTCTGCTCAGCTGAGCTCCTCTCTTCAAAGGAGACCAGTGTCTGAGTGCTAACCCCAGTGGGTATAATAAAATATTCATCTGTTCTGGCCCAAGGACCACACAAAAGATTTGTGCACTCCTCAGTGTAAGTTCAGATTCTCCAGCAATGTATCTACCAGGTAACCCAGAAGCCCTGAGTATGTGAGTCTCTCACTGTGACTGTCCAAAGTCCCTGCCACTCATTGTCTTCCCACACACCCTCAGTTTTTTCTGTCTCAGCGCAGAAGCCTCACATAGTCACAAGTTTCTAGTTCTTTGTTAGTTCTCCCCACCAGTCAGGACTTTCCACTTGGGTAGTTGGTTGGCATGGGCATGGGCTGGTGCAGCTGTTACATATGTCCAAAAGGGTGCCCACTGTATCAGCTTGTTACAGGATGCCCTTGTAAAGTGATCAAGGAGAAAGAAACATGTACAACCTTTTTTTTTCTTCTCTAGTTTGTCAGGTACACTATCCCTCACAGGGCTTCAAGTCAGATTCCCTCTAGGCCCTTCCTGCAGCTTTATTCCCTCTGGCTTGGGTTGCTGCAGCCTGGTCTCACTTCACTTTTCAATGTTGGTGCATAGGCTCTTGGCTGCTGGTGTCCTGAGTTGTGGGCTTCTATGCCTTCCATGTAGGTCCACTGTGTCCCTCGAATGCTTTCCCTACATCTATTGAAATAATCATATGATTTTTGTTCTTCAGTTTGTCAGTGTGATGTATCACATTGATTGATTTGTGAATGCTAAACCAACCCTGAGTACCAGGGATAAATCCCATTTGGTCCAGGTGAATGATTTTTCTGAAGTATTGTTGTATTTTGATGTATTCGATTGGTGAGTATTTTGTTGAAAAATTTTGTGTCTATATTCATCAGGGAAATTGATCTATGGTTCTCTTTCTCTCTTGTATCTTTTTCAGTTTTAGGAATTAAGGTGGTGCTTGTTTCATAGAAAGAGTTTGAGTATTTCCTCCTTTTCAATTGTTTTGAATAGTTTGAGAATTAGAATTAGTTTTTATTTAAATGTCTGGTAGAATTCAGCAGTGAAGCCATTCGGTCCCTGGCTTTTATTTGTTGGGAGGGTCTTTATTAATGATTCCAATTCCAACTTGGTTGTTGGTCTTTTTAGGTTTTTTATGTCCTCATGGCTGAATTTAGTGGATTGTATATGTTCAGGAATTTCTTCATTTCTTCTAGGTTTCCTGATATGTTGACATACAGGTTTTTGTTTTATTTTTTTTAACTTTTATTTAATGAATATAAATTTCCAAAGTACAGCTTATGGATTACAATGGCTTCCCCCCCATAACGTCATTCCCACCCGCAACCCTCCCCTTTCCCACTCCCTCTCCCCTTCCATTCACATCAAGATTCATTTTTGATTCTCTTTATATACAGAAGATCAGTTTAGCATACATTAAGTAAAGATTTCAGCAGTTTGCTCCCACACAGAAACATAAAGTGAAAAGTACTGTTTGAGTACTAGTTATAGCATTAAATCACAATGTACAGCACACTAAGGACAAAGATCCTACATGAGGAGTAAGTGCACAGTGACTCCTGTTGTAGACTTAACAAATTGACACTCTTGTTTATGGCATCAGTAATCACCCTAGGCTCTTGTCATGAGCTGCCAAGGCTATGGAAGCCCCCTGAGTTCACTAACTCTGATCATATTTAGGCAAGGTCGTAGTCAGAGTGCAAGTTCTCTCCTCCCTTAAGAGAAAGGTACCTCCTTCTTTGATGACCCGTTCTTTCCACTGGGATCTCACTCACAGAGATCTTCAATTTAGGGTTTTTTTTTTTTTTTTTTTTTTTACCCCCAGAGTGTCTTGGCTTTCCATGCCTGAAATGCTCTCATGGGCTTTTCAGCCGGATCTGCATGCCTTAAAGACTGATCATACGCTGAGTGAAATAAGCCAATCCCAAAGGGACAAATACCACTTGTTCTCCCTGATAGGTGACAATTAACTGAGCACCAAAAAGGAAACCTGTTAAAGTGAAACGAACACTATGAGAAATGGTGACTTGATCAGCCCTCACCCTGACTGTTGATGAGCAACTTAATATGTTATCCCTCTTAGTATTTTTTTTGTTTGTTCTACTTAATACTTTTGGTTGAATACTGTAATCAATACACAATTCTTCTTAAGTGCTGAAACTTAACTGAAAGGTGATCACTGTTAAAAATAAGAGTGGGAATAAGAGAGGGAAGAGATGTGCAATTCGGGACATGCTCAAGCTGACTTACCTCAAATGGTAGAGTTAGAAACATACCAGGGGATTCCAATTCAATCCCATCAAGGTGGCATGTACCAATGCCATCTCACTAGTCCCAGTGATCAATTTCTGTTCACAATTGATCATAATGATAGGACTAAGAACCAAAGGGATCACGTAAACAAGAATAGTATCTGCAAATACTAGCTGATAGAATAAAAAAGGGAGAGAACGATCCAACATGGGAAGAGAGATATACAGCAGACCCATAGAATGGCAGATGTCCTAAACAGCACTCTGGCCTTAAGCATTTTTTTTTTTTGACAGGCAGAGTGGACAGTGAGAGAGAGAGACAGAGAGAGAAAGGTCTTCCTTTGCCGTTGGTTCACCCTCCAATGGCCGCCGCTGCAGCTGGCGCACCACGCTGATCCGATGGCAGGAGCCAGGATCCAGGTGCTTTTCCTGGTCTCCCATGGGGTGCAGGGCCCAAGCACCTGGGCCATCCTCCACTGCACTCCCTGGCCATAGCAGAGAGCTGGTCTGGAAGAGGGGCAACTGGGACAGAATCCGGCGCCCCAACCGGGACTAGAACCCGGTGTGCCGGCGCTGCAAGGTGGAGGATTAGCCTATTGAGCCACGGCGCCGGCCTTAAGCATTTTTGATAAGGCTGAACAAGGAACAACAAATTCTTTCATTTTCTATTTGTTATGGAAGGCCTTTCTTTCACTTTCATTCATAAATGAGAGCTTTGCAAGGTCTCTTATTCTGTGTTGACATTTTTTTTCTCTTAAGACTTAGAATATATCTTGCCGTTCTCTCCTAGCCTGTAGGGTTTCTGATGAGAAGTCCACTGTGAATCTAACTGGACATCATCTTTGGCATTTCTTTCATGCACATTTTAGAATCTTTATGTTTTACTGTGGAGAGTTTTACTACAATGTTTTGTGAAGATCTCTTCTGGTCATGTCTATTAGAAGTTCTACATGCTTCCTATACTGAGACGTCCCTTTCTTTCTCCAAATAAACTTTTCTGTAATTATTTCCCTAAAAAGTCCTTCTAATCCATTCTCTGTTTCCATGCCTTCAGGAACTCCTAAGACCTGTAGGTTGGGTTCTTTTATTGTATCTCATAAATCTCCAACACTGTTTTTTAATCTTCTAATTTCTTCTTATTATTGTTCTGTCTGTAAAATTTCCAGATTTGTTTCTTCTCCTCCCCCTCTTTCTTCTTCTTTGTGAGACTTGTCTTCTTACCTGGATGTTATTTCTTCTGTGTTACTGAGTTTGTTATTAAGGCTTTCCACTGTACTTTTTATTTGATTTATTGTGTTCTTCATTTCTAATATTTCATTTTGATTTCTCTTAAATATCTCAAGTTCATTGGAAAAATGTTCATTCATGTCTGTATGGATTTCTTTAATTTGTGGATTTGCTTCTAATTGCTTCTAAGTAATCCTACAATCAATTTTTTGAACTCTGTTTCTGGCATTTCATCAATCTCTTCATCTTCATATTCTAGTATTGAAGTGTTGTGTTCCTTTGGGGGCACAATGTTGCATTCCTTTTTCTTGTTTCTTGAATTTCTTCATTTATTTTCAGGCATTTGTGGAAATACTTCTTGGTTTTATTTTTTTTCCTGTGAGGGCTTTTATCTTTGGACTATTCTCTATGACTTGTGGAGTATCTGCTCTTTCAGTGAATGCCCAGAGGCATGTGCTGGGTGTGGCCGAGCAACTCTGTTCAGTGCTCCAGGGTGAGGGGAGTATCCAATGTGGCACCTTTATTAGATGTGGTAAATCTCTCTCTCTCTCTTTTTTTAATCAGAGGGGATGTTTGATCAGTTCTGTTGGCATAGTCTCACACTCATCTCCTTTCCTGCAAGACCAATGCCTGGGTGCTAGCCCCAATGGGTGCACTATTCATTCACAGTACCACAAGAACCACACAAAGGATCCACACAATCTTCAGCATGAGCACGGATCCCATAGCAATGACTCTTGCCAGGCAATCAGGGAGTATGTGAAGTCACCTACAATAACTAATTAGAAATGCTGCCATACCCTGTGCCCTCCCATGCAGCAAGAGTCTTCACAGTCCATCTCAGTACCCAAGGCTTGGCAGTTGTGAGCCCTCAGCCACCTATTAATTCTCACAGCCAGACTCAGGCGTCTCCTCTTAGCTGGTTGAGGGGTACATGGACACAAGCAGGCTCAGCTGTTACATGTGTACAAAATGGTGCCTGCCTTCTGTCAGCCAGTTACAGGATGCCAGTGCTGGGTGGTCAAGGAGAGAAATGTGCTCCCCCCTTTTTTCCCCTCTAGTTTGGCAGGTACACTGTCACCCACTGGACTACAAGCTGGACTCATGACAGGCCTTTTCTTGCAGCTTTATTGCCAGTGGCTTGGGCTGCTGCAATCTGGTCTCACCTCACTCTCCAAAGCTGGTGCTGAGGTTCTTGGCTGCTTGCATCATGAGTTGGCATGTTCACATTCTCCACATAGATCCATAGTGTCCCTCTAATTTGCATAGAATTTCCTCTGCAGTTTTCTTCCTAACTCTTCCCTGAGATTGCACTCTCTCCATTTTTTTAACTATCTCCCCAGCCTAGCGCAGTAAGCTCCCTCCATGTTTCACCATCTTGGAATCCTGCCTCTTCTCTCAGTTTGCTTGTCTTGAGATGAGGGGTGAGAAGAGAGCACAGAGAGGCAGTAGCCGTCTATACCTCAGCTGCTTATCCCTCCACATAGAAACCTTTTCATCCTTGGGGAATGAGGTCCCATCTTCCTCTTTTCCCTTCCATTCCTGGAACAACCCCACTGCTGGTTTCTCCAAGACACCCAGCCTGGAAATACTTATCTCACTTCCTCCTCCAAATTGCAACAAATTTCTACATGAGCAGCACCTCCAAGGCTATCCTGTTGGACGGTATCTTAGAATGGAAACTCTCCAGGCTAGCTGGTAGTGGTGGTGTGCTGGAGTGGATTGTCCCAGCTCATGAGAGCCAATGATTCAAGTTTTAGGAATTTTGTTGCAAGCCAGTAGTGAAACACAGCCATTACTAAAAATTAAACCAGGTCAATTTCCAAATTACATCAAAAACAGAGATAATAAATATTCAAAACTCAAAAATAATACAAATATCTGTTCTCACCACTTTAACATTGTACCAGATGTTATGGTCATTGCAATTATACATGAAAGAGAAAGAAAAGAATCCAGATTGGAAAGAAGGAGTAAAATCATCTCTGTTTGCAGATGACATGATCCTGTAGACAGAAAACCCCAAGAAATGTACAAAGGCAACATTAGAGCTAATAAATAAGTCAAATAAGTTTGAAAGATAGAATGTCAATGTACAAAATTCAAATCTATTTCTGTATAGTAGCAATCAGCAATGCAGATTTAAATTAAGAATACAATTCCATCTACAACGGTATCAAGAAGAATAAAATATTAAGAAATAAATTTAACTAAAGAAGTATGAGACTTCTACATGGAGAACAATAAAATACTGTTGAATAAAATGACAGAACTCTGTTGTGGTACATCAGATTAAAACAACACTTGAGATGCACACATCCTATATAAGAGTGCTGATTCAAGTCCCTGCTAGTCCATTTCTGTTCTAGCTTCATGCTAATGCATCTTTGGAGGTTATGGATATGGCTCAAGTGTTTGGTCCCTTGCTATCCATGTGGGAAACCCAAATGGAGTTCCTGGTTTCTGGCTATTGCAGGCATTTAGGGAGTGATCCAGAGAGTAGAAGACCTCTCTCTCTCTCTCTCTCTCTCTCTCTCTCTTCCCCCCTCCCATTTCAAGTAGGTGAAAAAATAAACATAAAGACAAAGTAGATAAATGGAACAATATCCTATGTTCATGGATCAGAAAAATTGTTGATGGCAATATAAAATAGTCCTACATATCCTATGCTATCTCTATCAAAAACTTAATTGCCGTATGTTGTACATAAATTGATACAAATGATCCTAAAAATTATATGGAAATGCTTATAACATTTATAAAAATAAATATTATAACAAAACATTTTGGGGATCTTAAATAATCAAAACTATCTTGAAAATTAAAATTGAAGTTGGGGCCAGTTTGTAGTGCAAAGTTAAACCACTGCTTCTAGTGCTGGCGTCCATTATTGGTGAGCCATGTGAATACCAGTTGGCTGCTCTGCTTCCAATCTAGCTCCCTGATAATGCACAAAAAACCAATGGAGGATGGTCCAAATGCCAGTATTCCTGTCACCCATATTGGAGACCCAGTGAGATTCCTGGCTCTTGTCTGCATCTTGGCCCAGTTCTGGCTGTTGTGGCCAGTTGGGAAGTGAACAAGTGAATGGAAGATCTGTGTGTGTGTGTGTGTGTGTGTGTCTTTCTCTCCCTCTCTCCCCTCTCTTTACCATTCAAGTAAAAAAAACAAATCTTTAAAAAATTGAAAATTGAAGCTGAGAGACTCCCACTTCCTAATTGTAATACATTCTGCAAAGCAACAGTAAACAATGGAGTATGGCACTAGCATAATGACAAACATAGATCAATGAAACAGAATTAAGAGATCATAAAGAAACTCCTACATTCAAAGTCAATTAATTTTGATTACAATGCCAAGACAATTAAATGAAGAAAGAGTAGACTTTGCAACAAATAGTTTGAGTAAGCTGCATATCCACATTTGAAGTCTTGCAACTCTTCCCTCATACCATAAATAAAAATAAAGACTTAAATGTAAGAGAGGAGAAAAAGTAAGAATAAGTCATGTGTCCTTGGATTAAGCAATGGCTTTTCAGGATAACAAAATTATAGACATAGCTAAACACAAACAAAAGTAACCGTATATTAATTGAACTTCATCAAAATTAACAGATTTCATGCATTGACATTACCACAGAAGTGTAAAGACATCTGTACAATGGGAGAAAAATATTTGGAAATAATGAATCTGATAAAGATTTATTATCTAGAATAAAGAATTCTTACAACTTGATAACAAGACAAACAACTCATTAAAAATTGGATTAGGAATCTAATTCATTTTCCCAAGGAAGACAAAATGACCAGCAATCATATGAAAATATGCTCTTGACATTAGTAGCCATCAGGTAAATGTAAATGCAAATAACAGTTAGATACCACTTGACACCTACTTGGATGGATATAATCATAAAGATACAAAAAGAAGTACTAGAAAAAAATTAGACACTTCATTCATTGCTGGTAGAAATGTAAAATTGGACAGATGCTTTGAAAAACAGTCTTGCAATTCCTCAAATGAGTTGAAAGTTAACATATGACCCACAAATTCCTCTTCTAGGAACAAACACAAGGAAAATTAAAACATCTCCACACAAAATCTTACATTTGAAAATTTGTAGCCATATTAAACATCATAGCCAAAAAGTGGAAATACATCATATATCTATACAATGGAATGCTATTTGAAAAATACAAATTATTTGGCAAAGATTATTTGGTGGAGCTGGTGTTGTGGCATAGCAGAAGAAGCTGCCACGTGAACCCACATGGGAGATACAAATGAAGCTCCCAGATCCTGGCTTCAGTCTAGACCAGCCCCAGGTGTTGTGGCCATTTGGGGAGTGATTCAGAGGTTGGAAGATATCATTCTCTCCTCCTCTCTCTTTATAACTCTTTCAAATAAATAAAATAAATCTTTAAAAAATTTATAATTAAATGTGCTACATTATGGATGAATCCTGAAAATATTATGTTTAATAAAAACCAAAAAGTGTATACTATATGATTTCAGTTATATAAAATGTCCAATATAGGCAAATTTTCAGAGAGAGAAAGTAGTATGGGGAAGATGGGAAATAAGAAATGTCAACTAAAGGGGCTTCTTTTGGGGTGATGCATTTTTCTAGAATTTGATAATAACCATCGTGTAAAACTTTCAAGATACACTAATTTACAAATATCATTTTTATGTTATGTGAATTATATCTGAATAAAGTTATTTTTAATATGTATGGTAAATGTTTACCAAACTGTTGGCATTTTGGCACAATTCAAAGCAGAAGAATAAACTCTGTACTTGTAGTAATTATATTCTTTATGTCACACACTCATAATAAGATAAAAAAAAGCAAGCCAGATTCACTTAAGAATGTCTTCGGCAGAGTGCTAAGTTATTATTTTTATTAAATCTCAACCTTGGGTACATATCTTTTTAATATTCTATTTGACAAGATGTGTAGTCTATCCATAAAATCTTTATCCTGAATAATGAAGTATGATGGTTGTACCTAGGAAATATACTCTTTTTCCTTAGCTTTATGTTGTTTTTAATTGAAACATAATAATGGTACATAGTTATAGGACATAGAGTGATGTCCCAAAACATGTATACATTGTGTAATGTTCAAATCAGGGTAATTAGCATATCCAGCACCTCAAACATTTACCACTCTTTGTCATGAAAGCATTCAAAATCCTCTCTTCTAGCTATTTTGAAATGCACAATACATTATTATTGTTAACTGTAGTTATCCTGCTGTGCAACGGAGCAGCATAATGTATTTCTCCTATATAACTGTAAGTCATACTTGGAAACATACTGGTGAGCTTGTTTGGGCTGCAAATTGAACTAGGTACTTTTTTGTTAAACAGTTTTTATTTAAAAAAAAAAAGGACAAATTAGGTTATTCACATATGGGTATTTGTTGGGAATTTTTTCAAAATTTTATGAAGTCTGCCATTTCCAGGAAATGAATAGTGCTCTGTCAGTGATGAAATTTGAAATTCCAAGAAAAATTGTGCTTTTTGGAAGCTTATACCCTTTGCTATAAATTTAACAGCTTCCTTCTACTGGATGAGATTGGTGATGAGAATTATAAATGTGAGTTTTTTTCTTTCTGTATAATGAAATCTATCATTGGAAAATTCACAAAATCATGGCATTAATATTTTCCAAATGACTAGTGTAGGATGTTATAAAACCTTGCGTTTGTACAAGTTCCATTCAAATACAAAAAACATCAATGTATTTCATGCAATAAAGCATACAATATGGTTTCTAATTGAACACTGCAACAGACCTTTAAAAATTATTTTTTGTAAATTTTGATAAACTGTCAAAGAAGAACATTTACAATTATCTGGAAAGGTTATTAAAATGCTCATGCATTTTCCAAAAACACATCTATTTAGGATCAGGTTGTATTCTTACACTTCAGCCAAAATTATACATTTACAAGAGTTAGATAAAGATGTAGATTCAAGATACTGCCAGTACTCTATTAAGACAAATATTGAAGAGATTTTCAAAAATATAAATATCAGCACTCTTTCATTATAGAAAATTTGTTTATTTTCCACAAAACATGTTGCTTTTGCTAACATGCTTTGGGTTCATTATTTCCTTTTCCAAGTAATTAATAAAGAAAATATTTTATTATTTGTTTCAATTTCAAATGGATTACATTTCAATAGATAAAACATGCATTAAAAAACTTCTTGGGGTGTAATCAATAATCCTTAATAGTAAAAAAGATTCCTAAAACCAATAATTTTGAAAAGCAGTATTAAATGATATAAGAGAGGATTCAAGAATTTTAAAAAGGAGAGAAGAAGGGGCCGTCGCTGTGGTGCAGTAGGTTAAAGCCCCAGTCTTCAGTGCCAGCATCCCATATGGGCACTGGCTCGAGTCCCAACTGTTCCACTTCTGATCCAGCTCTCTGCTATGGCCTGGGAAAGCAGCAGAAGATGGTCCAAGTCCTTGGGCCCCTGTACCCACATAGGAGGCTAGGAAGAAGCTCTTGGCTTCTGGCTTTGGATCAGCTCAGCTCCGGCCATTACAGCCATTTGGGGAGAGCACCAGCAGATTGAAGATCTCTCTCTCTCTCTCTGTCTCTACCTCTTTGGGTAATTTTTCAAGTAAATAAAAAATAAATGTTTAAAAAAAGAGAAGAAAAGTATAGTCTGATATTGTGAACATTAAAAAACTTTTTGCAATAAAATCAGAAAAAAGTACTAATTTTGTTTGACAAATACTTCCTAATGCTTATAATATACCAGACACTATTATAAGACCTTTACTGGGGCCAGCACCATGGCTACCACCTGCGATGCCGGCATGCCGTACTGGCTCCAGTTCAAGCACTAGCTGCTCCACTTCCAATCCAGCTCCTGATAATGCACCTGGGAAAGCAGTAGAAGATGGCTCAAGTCCTTGGGCCCCTACACCGAAGTTGGAGACCCAGAAGAAGCTCCTGGCTTCAGCCTGTACCATGCTGGCAACATGGCCATTTAGAGAGTGAACCAGTGGATGGAAGATTCTCTCTCTCTCTCTCTCATTCTCTCTTTTTCTGTACCTCTGCTTTTCAAATAATTAAAATAAATATTTTGAAAGACAGAACTTTGCTATTGTGAATTAATCGAATCATTTACACAATTTAATAAACTTCTATTACTGCCTTCTTTTTACAAATGAGGCACTGAGATGTTAAGTAAGCTACTCAGAGCCACACAGCTAGTATCAGAGGCTTGAAAAGCAATTTGCTTTCATAATTTGAACTGACTCACTTCTTTTTTTTTTTTTTTTTTTTTTTTTTTTTTTTGACAGGCAGAGTGGACAGTGAGAGAGAGAGACAGAGAGAAAGGTCTTCCTTTGCCGTTGGTTCACCCTCCAATGGCTGCCGCGGCCAGCGCGCTGCAGCCGACACACCGCGCTGATCCCATGGCAGGAGCCAGGAGCTAGGTGCTTTTCCTGGTCTCCCATGGGGTGCAGGGCCCTAGCACCTGGGCCATCCTCCACTGCACTCCCTGGCCACAGCAGAGAGCTGGCCTGGAAGAGGGGCAACCGGGACAGAATTCGGCGCCCCGACCGGGACTAGAACCCAGTGTGCCGGCGGCGTTAGGCGGAGGATTAGCCTAGTGAGCCGCGGCGCCGGCCTGACTCACTTCTAAGTGTTAAGATGTGGCCAACGGCCTGCAGAGCAACATGCCCAAGTTTTACTGTGACTACTGCCATACGTACCTCACCCATGATTCCCCATCTGTGAGAAAGACGCACTGCAGTGGTAGGAAACACAAAGAGAATGTGAAAGACTACTCTCAGAAATGGATGGAAGAGCAGGCTCAGAGCCTGATCGACAAAACAACGGCTGCATTTCAACAAGGAAAGATACCGCCTACTCCATTCTCTGCTCCTCCTCCTGCAGGAGCGATGATCCCACCTCCCCCCAGTCCCCGGGTCCTCCTCGCCCTGGTATGATGCCTGCACCCCATATGGGAGGCCCTCCCATGATGCCAATGATGGGCCCTCCTCCTCCTGGGATGATGCCAGTGGGACCTGCTCCTGGAATGAGGCCACCCATGGGAGGCCATATGCCAATGATGCCGGGGCCCCCAATGATGAGACCTCCTGCCTGTCCCATGATGGTGCCCACTCGTCCAGGAATGACTCGGCCGGACAGAAAAGGAGAGAGGGGAGGCCTCTTCCTAGCAGTTCTGTATCGCTTGTTCTGCTTCACCAGGAGATCATGGTGCTGTGACTCTGGGTGTTTTCTAACAGCATGACAAAGAAGACTTGCTCCCCCTTCTTATCAAAGAAAGAATAGTTTTGGGGGGAAATAGGATTTCAAAAAGTGCAGTTTTCATTTGTATTGTGAAATGTGAAAATAAAATTGTCAACTCTTTTAGTTAAAAAAAAAAAAAAAGATGTGATAACAGGAATGCCAATCAGACCATTAGGTGCTATAGAACACAGTTCTATACATATTTCCTATGTATTCTGATCCAATCGGTGCATTTGTCATATTACATCTCATTGATCTACAAAACACTTTGCAAAGTAGCGTTATACTCCCCACTTTGCAAACTAGAAAACAGAGATTTAGAGACATTCAATAGCTTTCTCAAAGAATAGCTATTTCTGTAGTAGATGACCTAGTTGAGGGTTCAGCACCTTGTTTGTTTAATTTTTAATTCATGTCTCCTTAGCATTTTCCTTTAAACTCTAAAGACAAGTGTTTGTAGTATTCTGAAAGAAAATAGCTTCAAAATGAGCCAAATCTCAAAACACAGGTATTCTAAACATCCTCAATTACCAGAACATCACTATTATGCATAAATGAATAACTCTCCAGGGTTCTTTTAAAATACAGTGAGAATCCATCTCTGTCTGCCTATCCATTGCTAATTCTGCTTAGGTAAAAAAGCAACTCGAGAGATGTATGTATTTTTGGCAAAAATCAGAATCAGAGTTTCTATAAATTGAATAGATACAGGGTTAAAACTCAAAACTCATGCTGTATCAAAACAGGATCTACCATAATATTAGTAGTAAATAACATTCCTGATATCTCCAAATTACCACTTATTAATATTTATTAATAATATTGCTCACTCATTATGTGTGCATGAAATGTGAATGAGGAGAAAACTCTGAACCTATGGAAAATAATTTAGAGTTACAACAAATTTTATTTTATATTTTTTGATTTATAATTTATTTTTCCTACAGATAACATCAACTCTTTATAATTCTTAATTTTCATTTTTCACCAGAACATTCTTATTTCTATAAACTCTATTCTTAATGTGAAATTGTTTTTCTCTTCTTTTATCTTCCTGTTTTACCAATAGTACTGCATTTATTCAGCCTCAGTTTTAATAATATATCCTATTCCATAAAAAGAGTATTTATAAAAAATCTCAGTTACACAGTAAGGGGAAACAAAATAAAAGAAAAGCCAATTTCTATATACTGGTTCATTTTGATGATACTCTTAATAAAAACCATGCATGAAGTCATTGGTAAATTCTCTTCTTTTGTTTACTAGTTTGTAATTATCATTTGTAATATCCAATTTTCTTCCTTACGTAGATCTCCGTTTTTGTCTGTTTTAACTTAATTTTTGACCAGGTTTGACTGCCATTTCAGATCATTTGCACATTAGAAGACATTGGACATACTGAGGCCAAGCTTCATTACTAATAAATCAGAGTTTCTCATTAAGAGCTAATGAGCTCTTATATTGTCCCTCTGATTATTACCCCTGTTCCATTTGAAAAGGAAAACATTTCATCTTTTTTATTTTCTTTCTTTAGCCTACCTTTCAGGGCTTGCATGTTTTCAAGGAACAGTAGTTAGAGGAGTAAGCCTACAGTGGCTCTAATCTTGCTGCCTGTTACTCTTCAGTGAGAAAAAGGGGCCGTGTTACATTTTAGATTAACAGTGTTGTCTCTTAATTGATTTATATGTAAGATGGAATTCCTGCTCTACCATTTAAAGCCCAGGTATTATTGCATATTTGTTTTGTCTTTCCATGCCTCTATTTCCTCTTGTCTAAAAGATGGTGATAAGGCACTGCTGGTGTAGAATCATGATTAAATGTGCTAATAAACAGGAAGCAACAATACACTGACTGGCACATGGCAAGTGCCCAGTCCATGGTAGTTATGACTAGAAGAATAAAATGGATCTCTCAGGGAGTTTGTGCCCTCACTACTGGCAGCTTTCCTCCCCACTTACTGCTATTTAAAGCCAGAGCCCTCTACATGAAAGAGGGAAAAAAAAAGAGCTTTCCTCCAAATACATAAAAGTTTATTTTTGCCTTTGTTTTCAAGATAAGTACTGTGAAATAGCAATAGATTTAAAATATAAGGAAAAAGAAATATGATAATATTCCAGAAGGGCAATAATGGAAAATAAAATAGCCAGACACGCAATATACTTTTTGCAAGTATGAAATTGGGTAGTAGAGAAAAAAGCAAACTCATTAATTAATTAGTAGATGCATTAACAGACTATAGAAATCAATTAAAGAGAAATCTATAGTAATATTCTCAAATAAGAGAAAATATTGAACTCATAAAATAACACAACGATATTTTTTACAAAAAGAATATTTAGAAAATCAACAAAAGTGCATGGAAATTTTTGATAGAAACAGAATTTTAAAGTCAATAAAGAGTGTTACCATAACAAAATAACAAAAACAACAAAAAGGCAGTTAAAAGGTGTAAAGATAAAGTTGAGGCAATGTTTTAGAAAATCATAGATAAATATTAAAAACAAAATAATACAATCAGAGAATAGTTTCAAAAGAGAAAATAGAGAAAAAAAAAAAAAAAAAAAAAGGACGGGCAGACACCGTCACTGAAATTCTAAGAGAAAATGTCCCCAAATGAACTTGAGTTTACAGCACATCTCTAGCAAATGGGAACTTAGTTGAATGGAAATAGCTCAAGTCCAACTCATTTACCACTAATTTCTCCAATCTCCAGCTTCCAAAATTTTTGGTAACCTTCTTGTCATTTCTTTAGTTATTTCTTCTCATTTTACAAGTATGGTAGACATTGATATGGTTCTGAAATGTTTGTATTTATTTTTTCTTCAATTAGAATTCTCTTGATTATCATCTTTAAAAAAAAATCTCTCTAGCCTATTAGTAGAATGTTAGATACATAGTAAGAATTCTTTGGCAGGGGGCCTTGTGGCATAGCAGGTTAAGCTCCCACATGAAGCACTTACAACCTGTACTGGAGTACATAGGATTGAGCACCACCCTCCCTAATGTAATCCAGGAAGCAGCAGATGATGACTCAAATATTTGGGTTCCTGCCACCTACATAGGAGACTCAGATGGAGTTCCTGGCTCCTACTTTCAGGCCAGGCCAGCCCCAACTCACATTTTGGTGGTAAACCAGCAACTGTTAGAGTCTCTCTCTCTCTCTCTCTCTCTCTCTCTCTGTGTGTGTGTGTGTGTGTGTGTGTGTGTGTGTGGTGTATGTGTGTGACTTGTTTCAAATAAACAAGTAAAAAAAAAACAAAGGAACTCATTACATACTTACTGAATAAAATAACTTTTTGAATGAACAAGAATATCAGAAATCAGAGTCAAATCACTCCACATGCTGTGCCCCTTTTTTTAGTTACTCATTACTAACATATTAACTTGGACATTTCACTTCTTGTTTTGGAGAGTTAATCTCCTACCCATATAATGAAGTTAATCTTGAATTGCTAAGATGATATTTCAAAGTAAATGATATAGAGGATGGCCCTTACGATGCAGTAGGTTAAGCTGCCTCTTGGGATGCCCATCTAGAATTGGGTCCCAACTCCAGGTTCCTGCTAATATGCTCCCTGGGAGACAGCAGGTGACACCTCAAGTACCCGATTTTCTGTCACACTTGTGGGAGATCCCAGTGGAGTTCCAGACTCCTGAATTTGGTCTGGCCAAGCCATGGCTGTTGTGGGCATTGGGGGTGTGCAACAATTAGTGGAAGACTTTCTCTCTCTCTGTCTACTTTTGAAATAAATAAAAATTCAGAAAGAAAATAAATGAAATAGTATTCACAAATTCCTCAGCATAGTCCTAAATCTAGGCAGGTGATTAATTATCCATTTTGTCGGACATGCAGCACAGTAGCACTTCACATCTGAACAGATTTCCTTGAGTTCCACAGAGTATTTAAAGGTTCTTTGCTTCTAACTTTGCTGTTTATTTATGTAAATGCAACTTTTTCATGGGCCGCTAAAGAATCCTGTCCAAATATGAAATCAAACTTTTATTGAAAAAAACTATTAAATTCATATGAGTAACATAAAATTGTTGTGATAGATTTTATCTATTAAATTACAGTAAAAAGATAGACACATTCTCAAGTTGTGCAAGTTAACCTGTAAAATTTGAGCAACTTTATTCCTTTAAGTTAGCTAATCTCAATTTTAATTTCCCTGAAAATAAGAGTTTAAAACAAATAAGCAAGCAAACAAAAACCTCTTCCTATGCTCTTTCTCATTCAGAAGATAACTGAGTTTCCCTTGGCTTCTAAAAAATTGTGTCAGTAAATATGAAATCTAAGAAGAATTATATAACCACTTTTTAAAGCAACCATTTAGACATTTAATAATTATTAAGATACAAATTCAAAAGGTGCTAATTGTTTTCTGATTCTTTGGCTATACACATTTTGCTGAATTCTGAATTCTGGAATGCTTCCTTTAACACCAGGAGAAATGAGGCTGCAAGTTCATGCTAAAATTCAGATGCACTGTAATAAGGAACAAAAACTTGTGATGGAGAAACAGGAGATTATAGCTCTGTTAGATAGGAAAGCTTGGAATAGCTATACTTCACCTGTTAATTTAGCTACAATGCTTTTTTAGAAAGTCAGTTGTATGTACAAAATAAAATAATAACCATTTGTCTCTGTCATCCAAATACTAATAAGCTGCCTTGAAACTTGCCTTTAACAGTAGGGAACAGGTTCACTGTGCAGAAAAGAAAACAAGTATCATCTGGGTCCACACTTTCTAAAGAATAAACTATTTTATTTGTGTGGATTGAAACACTGTTGTATTCTTGTATTCTGAATGAATTGCCTATGGTAAACTGCCATAAACTAGAGGTAGAGGTGGTTGAGTCAGATTACTATCAGACTATCAGTCAGAACTATCCTGGGAAATGAAACTAGAAGGTTAACCACCATAAATTATCTTTATCATTGCAGAGTCTAAAATAATCCCATTATAAAACCAATCCCTGGATAAATAGTACTTTTGATCTTTATATCTCTAAATAAAAGGAGTCATACTTGTTTACAGACAAGCTGGTAAGAATTTACCAAACCATTGCTCTTGATTTCAAAGAATGGAGGTAGTACAGTACTAGAGCCACAGGAGATAGAAACCGAGACAGGGGAGCGACAAAAAATAAACATGGAAGGACACAAAATATGGGAAGGGGGAGGTCACTTGTTTTATAATTTTCAGTTAGACCCATCCCTGTGTTGCTGGAAATGAGATTCTTGAAAGTGTTTCTGGAAGGCACTGTCTTCTTCCAGTTTTGACACTTGTAGGAAAACATCACATTTCTCTTGGAATGGATGAATAACGTAAGTGACATTTCTGTTAAGGAAGTTAATCATGGGGATTAGCAGCCTTTCCCAATAAACAGACCAAATCAGATGCAAGCTGCCTCTATACAGGTGCCTTAAATTCTGTTTTATATATCCTATTAAAAGCTGTTTGACCCAAGGAATAACAATTACAATGATGCAATAATATTTGTAGTAGTATATCCATTACTATGTACTTGTTTTTTTTTTTTTTTTTTTTTTTTTTTTTTTTTTTTTTTTTTTGACAGGCAGAGTGGATAGTGAGAGAGAGAGAGACAGAGAGAAAGGTCTTCCTTTTGCCGTTGGTTCACCCTCCAATGGCCGCCACGGCTGGCGCGCTGTGACTGGTGTGCTGCGGCCGGCGCACCGCACTGATCTGAAGGCAGAAGCCAGGCGCTTCTCCTGGTCTCCCATGGGGTGCAGGGCCCAAGCACTTGGGCCATCCTCCACCGCCTTCCCGGGCCACAGCAGAGAGCTGGCCTGGAAGAGGGGCAACCGGGAAAGAATCCAGCGCCCCGACCAGGACTAGAACCCGGTGTGCCGCTGCCGGTAGGTGGAGGATTAGCCTATTGAGCCGCGGCGCCGGCCCATTACTATATACTTTTAATATGCATTGTCTCATTTAATACTCATAGCATCTTGGGTTGACACGCATCAACCTAACATAATACAACATCTCTTTATTTCATTTTGTCTATGGGCTGGTAAAATCTTCATGCCTTATTTTAACAGATGAGGAAACTAAACATAAATAAGCTGTAATACTTGGAAAAAACTATGTAGCTCATAAATGTACAAGCCATTACTGCAACCCACTGTATCTATTTCAGGATCCTGGGCTTGGGGCCGGCACTGTGGTATTATTAAGCCATCACCTGAGATGCCAGCATCCCATATGGGTGCAGGTTTTAGTCCTGGCTGCTTTACTTCTGATCCAGTTCCCTGTTAAGGTGCCTAAGAGTAAGTGTAAATGGTTCAAGTCCTTGGGCCCCTGCACCAATGTGCAGAACCAGATGAAGCTCATGGCTCCTGGCTTCGGCCGGGCCCAATTCTGGCTATTGTGACCATTTGGGAAGTGGACCAACAGATGGAAAATCTCTCATCTCTCTCTCTCTCTCTCTCTCTCTATATATATATATGTGTGTGTGTGTGTGTGTGTGTGTGTGTGTATATCCCTCTCTCTGCCTTTCAGATAAATAAAATAAATCTTAAAAAATAGCTTTTCACAGTGGCTTAGTATTTTGTGTGTGTGTGTACATATATAAAATAGCAAAAAAGATCCTGGTCTTTCAAAAACCTTATTCTATGTATACTTTCATCTTCTGAAAGAAAGCTATAAAAAGACAAGAAACATATTATTATTATCTTGAGAAGAATGTTTCGGTAATGAAGGCCATGAAATGTATAGATTTCCAAAACAGCATGTCAAACCTTTTCTTAAAATCTTAGAAAATAAGCAAGGTGATCAATATTAATTATAGTAGCTAATGTTAATGAATATCAATTATGTTTGAGAAACCATGAGAAGCGTTTTCATGCACAACCATGTAAAGTGAAAAATTTTATTTCATTTTGTCAAGTAAGAAACAGATGAAGAGAAGTCAGATCCTCATCTAATTAAAAAGGAGCCAGATTTTAAACAGGAATTGTTTTGAACTGAAAATCACTCTTTTCCCACTATGCCATAGTACCACCAAAATACATTCACTATTCAAAATCATCTGTGCAGGATGTAGATGAAGAAAACTTGAATTAATCAGAGCATCAAATTATTCTTGGATAGGAAGACTCAATATTGTAAGGATGCCAATTCCCCTTAAATTAAGCTCTAAATGTAATGAAATCACAATCAATATTGCAGCTGGAGGGCAGAAATAGGTCAAAGAGGTGATAGCTATAGGGGAGCAGTTTTCAGCTCAATGTAAGAAAGCATCTTGTATGAGTGAGAATTATCCAGAAATAGAACATAATTGTGAGACAGTCGAACTTCTGTTACCATAAAAACTATAATGGAGGAGAAATTGAACACCTGTTGATAGATACTCATATAGCAGTAGAAAACTTCCTAGTCCCTGGGCACTGAACTATCTACTTTCATAAATTTAACAAAAAAGTGCTTGTTTATTTGAATGCAGAGTGACAGAAGGGAGAGACATAGAGAGTGATCATTCATCATTGGCTCACTTTCCAAATAGCCACAGCAGCCAGGACTGGGCCATGTCAAAGTCAAGAGCCAGAACTCCCTCCTGGTCTCTCATATGGTGGCAGGGCCCCAAATACTTGGGCCATCTTCAGCTGCTTTCCCAGTTGCATTAGCAGGAAGCTAGATTAGAAGCAGAGCAACTGGAACTCTAACAAGTAGTACCATATAGGACTCCCACATCATATGTTATACTACAAGGCAGATATCTCCTCTTTCTTTTTCTCACTTAACTTTTCATGCTAGCCTTATTTCCTAGGCATATAGAATAGTTAACTGTATAATTACATGACCTTGGCTTGAATCTCAAGTCTACCCCATACCAGCAGATGAACTGAGAAATATCTTTAACTTCCTAGGTGTCTATTTTTCAGTCTGTAAAATGAGCATTAGATCCACCTTATTGTGCTCTTACAAGATTAAGTATAATATTGGTAGAGAATTAGCATACCACTAGCCATTTCTTAAATTTTAATATGTGGAATATATTATTAATGTTGTGGATAAACTGAAAAGCAGATAGTGATGTGCTTTAGGAAACAGAAAATACTTAGTTGAGTTAGGTAATCTTTAAATTCTTTCTGTCTTTAAGGCCCAGTGAGGGCAGGTATTTGGCCTACTGGTTAAAATAAACTTGGAAAAAATCTGTATCTCATGTTGGCAAACCTGAGTTTGAGTCATGTCTCTGTTCCTACTTCCAGCTTTTTTCTAATATACACCCTGGGATGCAGTAGGCAATGGCTCAAGTAGTTGAATATCTGCCACCTATGTGGGAGACCTGGACAGAGTTCCTGGCTGCTCGTTCCAGCCTGGTTTAAACTCTGGCTGTTGCAGGCATTTTGCGAATAAATTGGCAAATGGGAGATTTATTTCCCTGTCTCTGTGTCTCGCTCTATTTCTCCAATAAGCAAATTAATTAATTTTGGAAAAGATCCTATGAATTTGCAGAATTGAATGAATTCTTCCTAATATTACAATTTTATAAAAACTTGGTATAAATAAATCAGAAAAATGTAAAGTAAAATTCAAGTATTACCTAACCATGCATTATCAGTTTAATTGAATGGTACATATTTAAATGGACTAATTTAGTGTGTTAAAATATATTACACGAAACCAAAAGTAAGGAATGTAAAACCAGGCAACTCATCCAAGGAATGCCCTATTTAAGATCTAAGATCCTTAAAAGAATGAAGCAATATATATACATAAGGCTGGAGCAAATAATTCTTCAACAGCATTGCTTCTGATGAATATCATGAGAGATGTTATTTCTCCTTTGTTACTTGGAAGAATGAATAGAAATCTCAGAAATATTTCTACAAATGCAGACAACGAGAAAAATCACTATCTTTCTGCTGAGAATGCTTCAAAACCAGAGCTGCTCAAAGAAAATAGATAAATACAGTCTGAAGAAGTTGGTTTTAACCATATTGTAGAACAAGTAATATCCAATATTTTATAACCAAGTTAAGTTACACCAGTGGTAGAACTTTCTAGGACCTCAATGTTTAGGGAGCATTATTAAACTTTCATTTTCTACATGTTTCCTTCATTGAAACCGACATATGTATGCTTTATTTAACATGGATTGAAACTGATATATTACCTGAGAGACTTGCAAGCTGTGTAAGACAGGGTGATATTCCCTGTCTTCATCCAATAAGAAGGAAATGAGGGAAAGATATTAATGAATAAATTGCCTGAAGGAAGTTATGTCTAGAAGTCTAGACTGTGACAATTTTCTTGGCATGGACAATTTTCTGGGCGAAGATGAACAAAGAACGGGCATGATGAGGACAATTATGAGTTAAATTTTGACAAGTACTAAGGATGCAATCAGGCAGTGGTCAGCACAGTACGACTAGCAATGGATAACCAAATAAAAGATTTTTCAAATTCCAGCAGGTACAGCACTGATTTGCCAACAGCTAACTTTTCTTTTTAAAATGGCTTTATTGAGGGATAATTGGTATACAATAACCTGCACACATTTCAAGTGAAATTGTGAAAGTTTTGACATATATCTCCATATTATTGAATTTTGGGAGTTTTTTTTATATATTCTAGACATAGTTCCTTTATCAGATATATGGTTTGTAAATATTTTCTTCTAGTGTATGGCTTCTCTGTAATTTCATTCTATTAGTAGTATCTTCCATAGAGTATACTTTTAATATTTGAATGAATTAAAATTTATATGAACGAATTTTAGAATTCAAAATTTTAATGAACTCTATCAATATTTTCTCTTACAAATGATGTTTTGGTGTCATTTCTAAGGCCACAAGAATTTCTCAAACTCTCTTTCACCTTTTGTTATTTTAGGGTTTGCAAGTACATTTAAGTCTATGTTTCTTTAAAGTTAAATTTTGAATGTTGTGAGAGATATGCATTGAAGTTCTTATTTATAAATTTATATATTTGTGTTCTGGCCACCCAAATACAAGGCTCAGATGGATTTCCAGGCTCCAGTTTAATCTTATCCAATCTGGCCATTGTAGCCATTTTGGAAGTAAACCCATGGAGTGAAAATCTCTCTTTCTCCCCTTCAAACAAATAAATCTTTAAGATAAAAAGATATGGTGGTAAGTCATCACTTGTGACACACACACATCTCGTACTGGAATGCTGGGTTTGAGTCCTGTCACCATTTTGGATCAAGCTTCCTGCTAATGCACAGTGTGGGAGGCAGCAGATTATCATCTATCACTCAAGTAGTTGAGTTCCTGCTGCCCATAGGGAAGATCTGATGAATTCCTCGTTCCTAACCTGGTTCCTAGTGCAATCCTGGCTCTTGTGGACATTTGGAAAGCAAATCATTGATATGTCAAAATATTTTGAAATTCAAGCACTTTGTTACAATAATCAATATTAAAGGTTTAATTAATTTATTTGAAACAGTTACAGAGAGAGAGGGAGAAATAGAGAGAGATCTTTCATCTTCTTGTTCAACCCCTAGATGGCTGCAACAGCCAGGGCTGAGCCAGGTTGAAGCCAAGAGCCTGGAGCTCCTTCCAGGTCTCCCAGAGCAGTGGTAGGGACCTAAATACTAGGGCCATCTTCCTCTGCTTTTCCCAGGTTATTAACAGGGAGCTGGATCAGAAGAGGAGCAGCTGTGACCTGAGCTGGTGCCGAGATAGGATGCTGGCATCACAGTTGGCGGCCTAACCTGCTATGATACACACCGGCTCCCACAGTAATCATTTTTCACAAATTGTGAGAAGACCTCCCATATGTGCTGATATATCTCTGGATACCCTATTTTATTTTATTTATCTATATTTTTTCATTTATGTGAATATCATATTTTCTTGATTAATGTAACTTCATAATAAATCTTGGAATCAAGTAATATAGTTCAACAATTTTGGTTTATTTTTCAGAGTTCTAGGTCTTTTGTATTTCCATATGAATATTAAAATCATCCTATCAGTTGTGACTATGACAGTATTTAATCTACAGATTTACATATTAAGAATATCAAATTATTTGACTTGAACACAGTATATCTGTCTGTTTACTTATATCTTCTTTAATATGTCTCAGTAGATTTCAGTGGACTGGTCTTTCTTTCATACTTTTGATCAGATTTATTTTTATTTCTTTTTTGGGGGGTTTAGTTAATGACACTGGTTTTTAAAATGTCAATTTCCAATGGTTCATCATTACTAAGTAAAAATGTAATTTTGCTATTGATCTTATATTCTAAAATTTCACTAAATTTGCATATTAAAACTAGTAGCTTGTTTTCATTTTCAGTTTCAATGAATTATCTATATATCATCATGTTGCCTCAATAAAGAAAATTTTACTTTTTTCTTCCTTTTTTAGCAATTATTAATTTTCTCACTGATTTCACTTGCTAGATACTTAAATAAAATGCAGGAGATCATCCTTGCCTTATTCTTGATCTTGTGGAAAAAAGAATACAATCTTTTTACTATTAAGTATGATTTTACTGTAGTTTTTTTATAGAAACAACTTATCAAGTAGAGAAAGCTCTACTTCTATTCATGGATTTTTGAGAGATTGTATCAGAAATGGATATTGGATTTGGTCAGATGTTTTTTCTGTATCCACCAGATGATTTTTTATTGTTTACTTTAGAAATATGATGAATTGCATTGATCAATTTTTTAAAAATATTGAACCAAATTTACTTTTTTTTAAAGAATTATTTTATTTATTTGAGAGATGGAGTTACAGAGAGAAGTGGAACCAGAGAGAGAGAGAGAGAGAGAGGTCCTCCATTCCTCTGTTTCAGTCCCCAAATGACCACAATGGCCAGAGCTGAGCTGATCCGAATCCAGGAGCCAGGAGCTTCCTCCAGGTCTCCCACATGGGTGCAGGGGTCCAAGGACTTAGGCCATCTTCTACTGCTTTCCCAGCCCATAGTGGAGAGCTGGATCAGAAAAGGAACACCCAGGACTCGAACTGGCACCCACATGGGATGCCAGCACTGCAGACTGAGGCTATAACGCATTGTGCCAAAGCACCAGCCCTGAAACAAATTTTCTCTTGGAAAAAACCCCACTTGGTCTTGCTGTATCATTTTTAACTGCTACTGAACACTTTTTGAATAAATTTAAATGCCATAATTTTTTGGATTGATATGTTATGTTACTTTATGTTTCTAAGGGATACTGGTTTGTACTTTTCTTTGCTCATCACATATTCTTTTAGTTTTCCCTCTGGGTAATTCTGGCTTCATAGATTATGAAGATTCCTTTACTTTTTATTTTCTGGAAGAATTCTGTAGGGCTGGTATTACTTATTATTTAATTACCCAACCCACAAGCCATCTGAACCAAATACTCCCCAATACCTGCAGTAGCTGGAGGCCATGAATTCAGTCTAGGTCGTCAACATTGGTGGCATGAAGCTAATTAATTTAGCCATTGCTGCTGCCTCCCAGTGTCTGTGGGAAGCTGAAGTCAGGAACCAGATGTGGGCAACAAATCCAAGCACTCCAACATAGGGTGTAGCCATCCTAACTGGTGGCTTAATGCTAGACCAAGTGTTAATCATTGTCATGTCCTATTAGTAACAGTTTGTATTATATTTTAATTTCTTCATTATTGTTCTATAAATTTTACATTTTTGTTAATCATAAAGAAGTTTTTGTATCATTGGTTTTCTGTTTTGCCTTTCTCTGATATCTACTCAATATAAATTATTTCATTTCTACTGTTTAACTGAGGTTACTGATTTGAAGTTTGCATTTAGTTTATGCTTTGATTGATTTCATTTTTTTTAACTTTTATTTAATGAATATAAATTTCCAAAGTACAGCCTATGGATTACAATGGCTTCCCGCACCGATGACTTCCCTCCCACCCGCAACCCTCCCCTTTCCCTCTCCCTCTCCCCTTCCATTCACATCAAGATTCATTTTCGATTCTCTTTATATACAGAAGATCAGTTTAGCATATATTAAGTAAAGATTTCAACAGTTTAAACCCACATAGAAACATACAGTGAAAAATACTGTTTGAGTACTAGTTATAGCATTAAATCACAATGTACAGCACACTAAGGACAGAGATCCTACATGAGGAGTAACTGCACAGTGACTCCTGTTGTTGACTTAACAAATTGACACTCTTGTTTATGGCATCAGTAATCACCCTAGGCTCTTGTCATGAGTTGCCAAGGCTATGGAAGCCACTTGAGATCGTCAACTCTGATCTTATTTAGACAAGGTCGTAGTCAAAGTGGGAGTTCTCTCCTCCCTTCAGAGAAAGGTACCTCCTTCTTTGATGGCCTGTTCTTTCCACTGGGATCTCACTTGCGCACTTGCCACAGTGTCTTGGCTTTCCATGCCTGAAATACTCTCATGGGCTCTTCAGCCAGATCCACATGCCTTAAGGGCTGATTCTGAGGCCAGAGTGCTGTTTAGGACATCTGCCATTCTATGAGTCTGCTGTGTATCCCGCTTCCCATGTTGGATTGTTCTCTCCCTTTTTTATTTTATCAGTTAGTATTTGCACACACTATTGTTTATGTGATCCCTTTGGTTCTTAGTCCTATCATTATGATCAATTGTGAACAGAAATTGATCACTTGGACTAGTGAGATGGCATTGGTACATGCCACCTTGATGGGATTGAATTGGAATCCCCTAGTATGTTTCTAACTCTACCATTTGGGGCAAGTCAGCTTGAGCATGTCCCAAATTGTACATCTCTTCCCTCTCTTATTCCCACTCTTATATTTAACAGGGATCACTTTTCAGTAAAGTTTCAACACTTAAGAATAACTGTGTATTAATTACAGAATTCAACCAATAGTATTAAGTAGAACAAACAAAAAAAACTACTAAGAGGGATAACATATTAAGTTGCTCATCAACAGTCAGGGCAAGGGATGATTAAGTCACTGTTTCTTATAGTGTTCATTTCACTTTAACAGGTTTCCTTTTTGGTGCTCGGTTAGTTGTCACTGACCAGGAAGAACATATGATATTTTTCCCTTTGGGACTGGCTTATTTCACTCAGCATAATGTTTTCCAGATTCCTCCATTTTGTTGCAAATGACCGGATTTCATTGTTTTTTTTTCTGCTGTATGGTATTCTGTAAAGTACATATCCCATAATTTCTTTATTCAGTCTACTGTTGATGGGTATTTAGGTTGATTCCATGTCTTAGCAATTGTGAATTGAGCTGCAATAAACTTTGAGGTGCAGGCAGCTCTTTTATTTTCCAATTTAATTTCCTTTGGGTGAATTCCAAGGAGTGGGATGGCTGGATTGAATGGTAGGGTTATATTCGGGTTTCTGAGGAATCTCCAGACTGACTTCCATAGTGGCTTTACCAGTTTGCATTCCTACCAACAGTGGATTAGTGTCCCTTTTCCCCACATCCTCACCAGCATCTGTTGTTGGTAGATTTCTGAATGTAAGCCATTCTCACCGGGGTGAAGTAGAACCTCATTGTGGTGTTGATTTGCATTTCCCTGATTGCTAGTGATCTTGAACATTTTTTTCATGTGTCTATTGGCCATTTGGATTTCCTCTTTTGAAAAATGTCTATTGAGGTCCTTGGCCCACCTCTTAAGTGTGTTGTTTGTTTTGTTTTGCAGAGTTTCTTGATCTCTCTGTAGATTCTGGTTATAAATCCTTTATCTGTAGCATAGTTTATGAATATTTTTTCCCATTCTGTCGGTTGCCACTTCACTCTCATGACTGTTTCTTTTGCAGTAAAGAAACTTCTCAATTTGATGCAATCCCAATAGTTAATTTTGGCTTTGCCTGCCTGCACCTCCAAGGTCTTTTCTGGGAAGTCTTTGCAGGTGCCAATATCTTGCAGGGTTTCTCCAATGTTCTCTAATAATTTGATGGTGTTGGGTTGTAGATTTAAGTCTTTAATCCACGTTGTGTGGGTTTTTGTGTAAGGTGTAAGATAGTGTTCTTGCTTTATGATTCTGCACGTGGAAATGCAGTTTTCTCAGCACCATTTATTGAATAGACTGTCCTTGCTCCAGGAATTGGTTTTAGATACTTGATCAAATATAAGTTGGCTGTAGATGTTTGGATTGATTTCTGGTGTTTCTATTCTGTTCCATTGGTCTATCCATCTGTTTCTGTACCAGTACCATGCTGTTTTGATGACAACTGCCCTGTAGTATGTCCTGAAATCTGGTATTGTGATGACTCCAGCTTTGTTTTTGTTGTACAAGATTGCTTTAGCTATTTGAGGTATCCTGTGTCTCCATAGGAATTTCAGCATCATTTTTTCCAGATTTGAGAAGAATGTCTTTGGTATCTTGATTTGTATCGCATTGAATCTGTAAATTGCTTTTGGGAGAATGGACATTATGATGATACTGATTCTTCCAATCCATAAGCATGGAAGATTTTTCCATTTCTTGGTATTGTCTTCTATTTCTTTCTTTAAGATTTTGTAATTTTCATCGTAGAGATCTTTAACGTCCTTGGTTAAGTTTATTCCAAGGTATTTGATTGTTTTTGTAGCTATTGTGAATGGGATTGATCTTAGAAGTTCTTTCTCAGCCGTGGCATTGCCTGTGTATACAATGGCTGTTGATTTTAGTGCATTGATTTTATATCCTGCTACTTTGCCAAACTCTTCTATGACTTCCCAAAGTCTCTTAGTAGAGTTCTTTGGATCCCCTAAGTAAAGAATCATATTATCTGCAAAGAGGGATAGTTTGACTTTTCCTTACCAATTTGTATCCCTTTAATTTGTTTTCTTTCCTGATGTCTCTGGCTAACACTTCCAGAACTATGTTGAATAGTAGTGGTGAGAGTGGCATCCCTGTCTGGTACCAGATCTTAGTGGAAATGCTTCCAACTTTTCCCCATTAACTAGGATGCTGGTCATGGGTTTTTCATAAATTGCTTTTATTTTATTGAGCAATGCTCCTCTATACCCTATTTGCTTAGAGTGTTCATAATGAAAGGGTGTTGAATTTTATCAAGTGCTTTCTCTGCATCTATTGAGATAATAATATGGTTTTTCTTCTGCAGTTTGTTAATGTGGTGTATCACATTGATTGATTTGCGAAACATTGAACCATCCCTGCATTCCAGGGATAAATCCCACTTGGTCTGGGTGGATGATTTTTCTGATGTGTTGTTGTACTCTATTGGCAAGAATTTTATTGAGGATTTTTGTGTCTATGTTCATCAGGGATATTGGTCTGAAATTTTTTTTCAATGCTGCATCTTTCTCTGGCTTAGGGATTAAGGTGATACTGGCTTCATAGAAAGAATTTGGGAGGATTTCCTCTTTTTTGACTGTTCTGAATAATTCGAGAAGAATTGGAATTAGTTCTTCTTTAAATGTCTGGTGGAATTCAGCAGTGAATCCTTCTGGTCCTGGGCTTTTCTTTGTTGGGAGGGCCTTTATTACTGATTCAATTTCTGACTCAGTTATGGGTCTGTTTCAGTTTTCTATGTCTTCATGGTTCAATTTATGTAGGTTATATGTGTCCAGGAATCTATCCATTTCTGGTAGATCTCCCTGTTTGCTGGCATACAACTCTTTGTAGTAATTTCTGATGACTCTTTTTATTTCTGTGGTATCTGTTGTTACGTTTCTTTTTTCATCTCTGATGTTGTTGATTTGGGTCTTTTTTCTTCTTTTTTTAGTTAGTTGGCCCAATGGGGTGTCAATTTTGTTTACTTTTTCAAAAAACCAGCTCTTCATTTGGCTGATTTTTTGCAATATTTTTTTGGATTCAATCCTGTTGATTTCTTCTCTGATTTTAATTATTTCTCTTCTCTTGTTAGATTTGGGTCTGGTTTGCTGCAGTTTTTCTAGGTCCTTGAGATGCGTTGAAAGCTCATTTGTTTGGTGCCTTTCCAATTTCTTGATGTAGGCACCTATTGCTATAAACTTTCTTCTCAACACTGCTTTTGCTGTATCCCATAAGTTTTGGTATGTTGTGTTGTTATCCTCATTTACTTCCGGAAAGTTTTTGATTTCTCTTTTGATTTCTTGAATGACCCATTGTTCATTCAGGAGCATGTTGTTCAATCTCCATGTGTTTGCATACTGTATAGGGATTCCTGAGTTGCATTTTCCAGCTTCATTCCACTGTTTTCTGAGAAGCTGCATGGTATGATTCTGATTCTTTTGAATTTGCTGAGACTTGCTTTATGGCCTAGTATGTGGTCAATCCTAGGGAAGGTTCCATGCACTGCTGAGAAGAATGTAAAATCTTTAAATGTAGGATTGAAAGTTCTGTAGATATCTGTTAGATCCATTTGGGCAATAGTGTTAATTAATTCTGCTGTTTCCTTGTTGATCTTCTGTCTGGTTGATAGGTCTATTTCTGAGAGTAGAGTATGGAAGTCCCCCAGTACTATTGTTTTGGAATCTAAGTTTCCCTTTAAGTCCCTTAACATATCTTTTAAATAGACCAGTGCCTTGTAATTAGGTGCATATACATTTATAATAGTTACATCTTCCTGTTGAATTGAACCCTTAACCATTATATAGTGTCCCTCTTTGTCCTCTCTTAACAGTTTTTGTGTTAAAGTTTATTTTGTCTGATATTAATATGGCTACACCTGCTTTTTTTCATTTCTGTTGACATGGAATATCTTTTTCCAACCTTTCACTTTCAGTCTGCCTGCATCTTTGTTGGAAACATGTATTTCTTGTAGGCAGCAAATAGATGGGTTTTGTTCCTTAATCCATTCAGCCAGTCTGTGCCTTTTAACTGTAGAGTTGAGTCCATTAATATTCAATGTGACTATTGGTAAGTAGTGACTTTGCCATGCCATTTTCCCAAAGATATTTTCTAGTATATGCTTTGAGCTTCCTATGATCTTTTACTGGTATGTTTTCTTCCTTTACCTTCTTTCATATTGATGGCTGTGTTTCTGTGTTTCTGTGTGTAGCACATCCTTAAGTATTTTTTGTAGGGCTGGACGAGTGGCGACAAATTCTTTCAATTTCTGTTTGCTATGAAAGGTCTTTATTTCAACTTTACTCACAAATGAGAGCTCTGCAGGATATAATATTCTGGGCTGGCAGTTTTTCTGTCTTAGTACCTGTGCTATGTCTCGCCATTCCCTCCTAGCCTGTAGTGTTTCTGATCAGAAGTCAGCTGTGAATCTAATTGAAGATCCTCTGAGAGTAATCTGACGTTTCTCTCTTGCACATTTTAGGATCTTTTCTTTATGTTTTACTGTGGTGAGTTTAATTACAACGTGTCGTGGTGAGGATCTCTTTTGGTCATGTTTATTAGGGGTTCTATGAGCTTCCTGTACTAGGATGTCTCTGTCCTTCTCCAAACCTGGAAAATTTTCTGCTAGTATCTCACTAAAAAGGCCTTCTAATCCTTTCTCCCTCTCCATGCCTTCAGGAACTCCTAGAACCTGAATGTTGGGTTTTTTAATAGTATCCTGTAGATTCCTGACAATATTTTTATATTTCTAATTTCCTCTTCTTTTCTTTGGTTTTACTGTATACTTTCCTGTTCTCTGTCTTCTAAGTCCAATATTCTCTCTTCTGCTTCACCCATTCTGTTTTTAAGGCTCTCTAATGTGTTTGTCATTTGATCTATTGAATTCTTCATTTCATTATGATTTCTCATCACTATCATAGTTTCATGTTCTACTAGTTGTTTCCTTTCATTTTGATTCCTCCTTAATATTTCATTTTCAAAAGAGAGATTTTCTAACCTCTCCATTAAGGATTCCTGTAGTTCAAGAATTTGTTTTTGAGAACTTCTTAATGTCCTTATCAATTTTTTGAGATCTGCTTCTTGCATTTCTTCTATCTCATCATCTTCATAATCTTGAATTGGGGTGTCTTTTTCATTTGGGGGCATCATAGTGTCTTCCTTGTTCTTGTTACCTTGGTTTTTGCATTTGTTGTTTGGCATTGTGGAGATATTCTTTGGTTTCTTCACCGTGGTGCTTTTTCTCGTTATACTATGACTCTAGATTAAGTGGACTGTCTGCTTTTGATGGATCCTTAGAGGCTGTGATGGGTGTGGCCAGAGAGATCTGTTTGGTTCTTCCGGGTTAAGGGTGTGCCAAAGGTGACTCACCCAGATTGTTCTCTTGCTTCTGCTCGCTCGCCTGCTCTCTCTCTCTTTTTTTTTTTTTTTTGACTCAGTTGGGAAGTAATTCCGCACAGCTGAGTGGAATTGAGGGTAGTTGATGTATGAAATCTGGCCCCTGTGGGTATTCATCTGCTCTACCCCTGGGACTACACAAAGAGTTTATGCAGTCCTCAGTGTGGTCTCAATTTTCTCTGCAGTCTCTCACCGGGTTGCCAAGTTTACCGAGTTTGTGTACTCGGTGAGTTCTCTTGCCCCCCCTCAGATTTTCACAGTCTCAGTACGTTAGCTCCACACTTGCACTAGGTCCTAACCTCTTATTATTTCTCCCCACTAGAGTCAGGTTTTTCTGCTTGGATGATGGTGCACGCCACTTTACGTATGTCCAAAATTGCACCTGCTCTTTGTATTGCTCAGCTTTGTAAGGTGAGTGAAGAGACAGACCAGTGTCCGTGCCGGTTCCACTTATTTATTAATTTTTTTTTCTCTCCTCCAGTCAGCCTGGTGAACTTTCCCCAATGGGGCTTCAGGCCTCATTTCTTCTAGGCTCTTTCTGCCTTTCCCCGCCAATGTCTCGGGTTAGCGAGGTTTTTGTCTCACCTCCCCTTCCAGTGCTGGCGCGCAGACTCTGCGGCTGGGCTTCCACAAGGTGGGTGACCTTGCTCTTCCTGTAGGTCTTCCGTGTCACATCCACTAGATCTGGAAGAGTTTCCTCTGCAATTTTTTCCTGAGCCTTTTCCTGAGACTACAGTAACTCCACTTTTATTAAACTATCTTTTCCCAGACTATCAGTGCACGCCCTCACTATTCCGCCATCTTGGCTCCGCCAATCTGAGAATCAGTGCTGTGTTTGATTTTATATGATAAAATCTTTAGAAATATGTTTCTTAGTTCTTAAATATTTAGGCTATTATTCAGAGATTTTTCTATGAATTAAATATTATTCTTTTCATAGAACATATTTTTGAAACCTGAAATATTTTAATTTTTAAGAATTATATTTTTATAAATGCTCTGTATGTGCTTGAATGTATTTCCTTTTTTTCACCCACAAACCTTTTATTTAAGGAATACAAACTTCATACATTTTGTAATTATAACTGTAGGAGCATGCTGATTCTACTGTACCCACCCTCTTACCCACTCTCCCATCCCTCTTCCACCTCCTACTCCTATTCCCATTCTTATTTTTTTACTAAGATCTATTTTCCCTTAATTAAATCAGATATGATTAACTCTTAAGAGCTCAACAAATATTATGAAAGAAAAAAATAGTTACTCCACAGTCAAGATGATGACTGTTTAAAGACATTGCTTCTCAAAATGTCAACTTTCATAAATTGACTTTTTGGTGCTCTATTATTTACCACAGGTCAGGGACAAATGGTATTTGTCCTTTTGGGACTGGCTTATTTCACTAAGTTTCATCCATTTTGTTGCAAATCACTGGATTTTTTTTTTACTGCTGTGTAGTATTCCATGATGTACATATCCCATAATTTCTTTATCTAGTCTTCAGTTGATGGGTATTTGGATGAATTCCATATCCTAGCTATTGTCAGTTAAGCTGTATGACTCTATCCCTTGTCCTTGATTAGAATATTTTTTAATGCTAACTAGATCAAGTTGCTTCATCATGCCACTGAGGCTTTCTCTATATATTCTTACTTCTCCTTTTTGCTCTCTTAACTTTTAAGAAAGGATTTTGAGCTTACTATCATAGTCATGAATTTGCCTACTGTTCTTAGAAATTTTGTAAGTTTTGTTTCCTCCTTATATATTTTGAAGCTGTATTACTATGTATTGCTATATATCTTTGCCTCTTCTCATCACTTATCACTAGTTAATGATGCTTTTATCTATCCCTAATGACATTCTTGTTCTGAAATTTACTTTGCCTGACATTAACAAAAGCTCTCAACTTTTTTTTTGAGTAATTTTACCTTAGTATGTTTTTTGTTTTTTTATTTAACATATGATTTTTATCTTTAATGTAGGCTTCTTTACTCAAAATATATGGATTACTTCAACCTTGCTTTGTCATCCAATCTGACCATCTCAGTACTTTTTTTAAAAAAATACTTATTTATTCATTTTTATGTACTTGTAAGGCGGAGAGAGAGAGAAAGACCCTCCATTCCATGGTTCACTCTCCAAATGCCTGTAACAGCCATGTCTGGGCCAGGCTGAAGCCAGGATCTAAATCAGGGAATCCCAGGAGGGCGTCCGTGGTGCAAACACTGAGCCATCATTTGCTGCTTCAAGGATGCATTAACAGGAAGCTGGGCAGGAAGTCGAGTAGCTGGGACTCAAATTGGTACTCTGATGTGGAATGTAGGCAATGGAAATATGGTTTAACCCACTGCACCACAGTACCTTTCCCCATTTCAGTCCTTTGAGTTGGCCATTTAGACCATTTACATCTTTATTAAAATTATTAATAGCTTATCATTTTGTAATTTTCAAAAATCTGTTCCATCTATTCTTTCTATTTTCCCATGTTTTCTGCTTTCTTTAAAGTGTTTTTCTTTCCATTTTGTTTCCTCTGTTGGTATATTAGCTGTAATTGCAGTTATTTTAGTTTTTTCATAAGTTTTTCAGTCTGTGTTCAACTTATCATGCTTTATTTTCTAAAGCACTATATCACACACACATAAATAAGAAACTTACTATAGTCTACTTTCTTCCCTCTGGGATTTATGCTGTTCTGATCATACATTTTACCATGGCATATATTATAGACTCTGTACTGTATTGTTACTGCTTTTGTTTAAAAGGTCAAGTATCATGCAAAGAAAAATTTTAAAAAGTAAGCAAATAATCTTACTTATTTGCTCAGCGCCCTTTGCTTCCTCAAATAGGTTTATTTTTAAATATGGAGTAATACTCTTTATGCCTGAAGAATGCCCTTGAATATTTCTTGTACTGCAGATCTTCTAGTGACACATTTATGCCTTTTATATTTCTACAAAAATCTTTATTTCATCATTATCTTTCAAACTTATTTTTTTACTACAGTTTAGTGTGTGATAATTTCTTTCAGTCAGTAAATTAAAAGTGATGCCATAGTGGTTTCTTGCTTGCTTTGTTTCTGATGAAAAATCTGATCTCATTCTCAACTTTGTTCCTCTTGACATAGCATGTCTTCTTTTCTCTGACTGCTACTAAGATCATTTTGTCACTAGTTTTGAACAAGTTGATTATTTTGTACCTTAATGGACTGTCCATTGTATTTTTTGTGCTTGAGATTTTCTGAGGATTTTCCATCTGTGATTTTTATAGTTTCATCAGGTTTGCAAATTCCTTATCATTTATTAGTTCAATCATCTTTCTATTGGTCTATCTTGTCTCTCCCCTTGTTTGAGAGATTTCATTTGAGAGCACTTGAAGTTGTGCCACATTCACAGATGTCCATTTTGTTATTAAAAATCTTTTAAATTTTCCTGTGTTTCACTTAAAATAATTTCTATTACTCCAACTATAAGGGTATTTGCTTATACAGTGCATTATTTCCAATAATCCAATCCAGATTATTTTATCTTAGATATTAGAATATCAATGTCTAAAGTTTGATTTGTATCTTCTTAAAATTTTCATATCTCTTATTATTTCTGGAACTGATACAAAAGATAACAACTGGCCTTTGCTAATTCAAACATTTGTGTCAGTCCTGGATCTACTGTTATTTATAGATCTATTGTTATTTTATAATTCTTTTCTCATCATGGTTCCTGTTCTCCTCCTAGGTGTAGGAGTATTGTTTTATCTAAATATTTCAGGTGTTACTCCTACTTTTCTCTTCCCCACCTACAGCTTTAGAGTTTCCTCAAATGCATGCATTGATCAAGATTTACTGAAAATGCAAGGGATTTGGTGTGCAGATTTCTGGGAATTCTCCTTTCATGTAGCTCTCTCTTTTGCATTCTGTATCTACTAACTCTAACTGCCTTAAAACTCTGGATTCTCACCTCCACTGAATGTTAGGTGTTAGGCTGCACCTCCCTGTAACATGGCCTGAAAACTTTCATGGTTCACATTGTTTCCTTTCATGCAGCCATTGCATTATCCTTGGTGAAAACTATTGTTTCATTTTTTGATCTTTTTAAAAATATTTATTTATTTTCATTTTATTTGAAAGGCAGAAAGAGAGAGAAAGAGAGAGAGAGAGAGAGATTTTCCATTTCTGATCACTCCCCTAATGCCTTCAAGAGGAGTCAGGGAGGATTCAGGGTAAGGCCAGGAGCCAGTAACTTGACGCAGGTCTTCCTGTGGGTGGCAGAAGCCAAAGTACTTGAGCCATCATCTGCTGCCTCCCAGGGAGGGAATCAGTAGGAAGCTGAATCTGAAGCAGAAGAGCGAATATTCAAACCAAGCACTCCCATATGGAATGCAAGCATCCTAAGCAGCATAGTAACCACTCTGCCAAATGTCTGCCCCAGTCTGTTTTTCAGTTCCTTCAAATGAGAGCTTTAATCTGGTTCCTGTTACTACGTATTTGTCAAAAATGGAAATTATCACTCCATTTAAGAAGTCATTTTTAAATGCAATTTTCCAAAGAAAAGAATCAGAGAAGAGTTTCAGAAAATATTCTGGTCATTCTACTATATACTAATTGGATTTCAGCTCAGATCTGTGTCTACATCCACAAGTAATTGTGGCTGAATCATATCTGCCTTTCTCTGATCTTTTCCTATGAGTTCAACTAAAGTTAACTTGAACATAAATGTGACATAGAAAAAGTGACAAACTTAATTTTTGTGTTAATTTTTAAAATGGAAGAGTTGAAAATTTGACTGAGTCACGTGGTAGCTCTTTGACTGCCTGCAGGTTATGTCAGTCTGGCTTATATGGCCAAAATTAGTGAGCATAGTGAAGTCAGAAGAATTGTCTAGAGTAGGATATTAGTAGAAGCCAGTTTCTAGCATGAACAAACTTGGCCCCTGTATTTTCTGAAAACATAAAATATTGTGTTTGAACTTTGTCTTTTTTTTAAAGATTTATTTATTTATTTATTTAGTTTTAAGGAAGAGTTAGAGAGAGAGAGAGAGGGAAAGACAGAGAAAGAAGGGGTCTTCATCCTCTAGTTAATCCTCTAAATGGTTGCAACATTTGATCTGAGCCAAGCTGAAGACAAGGACCAGAACTCCACCCTGGCCTCCCACGTGGGTGACAGGAGCCCGAGTACTTAGACCATTTCTGCCTTCCCCTATACAACAGCAGTACACTGGAACAGAAGCAGAGCCTCAAGGACTCTAACCAGCAATTTGATATGGGACACTGGCATTGCAAACAACAGCTTAACCTACTGAACCACAACACTGGCCCCCAGTCTTTTTCTTAACAGTTGAAAATTTACATAAAAGCGTATTTTCCATTCATGTCTTTTCTCCTCCTTCTCTATCAAATCAGAGGTCATAAATATCTGTATAAAATGCCCTAACACTCTGAGTAAGCAGCTACTATACCAAAGACCATCCTTCTGGTTTCCTACTCTCCTCTTTATATATCACCCTGCCCTCACTAGACTGACTCACTTCTTGGCTACTGAGCAGTTATGTATTTCTTGATAAAACACTCCAGTTTTGATCAGATCTATCCCTTGAGATACCCACTCCCTGAATATGTCCATGGACCCTGAGACTTCTCATCTTTCTTGCCCATAGACTGAAGGCAGTGTTTCCAAACCAAGGTCAAATTCTATTAAAACAAAAATGAATAGATAAAGTTAAAATGTTCAATAGTATATATACATATATTTATATTTATTATATACATTATATATAATTAAAACCAGCCATTTTTCTTTTGTAATAAACATAGAAAAACAGATCAGAATAAAATTGATCTTTACAAATACAATAATTTTTATACCTTATCAAACAATGACAGCTTACAAAGATTTTAAAAGTGTTTTTGAAGCAAAATAAACTATTGTCAGGGAGTTCATTCTCTTTGCAAAACAAAACATTTCACAATGCCTGTGTACCAGAAAGCCTCTCCCAACTGCGCTTGTTACTGATTCCATTTGACAAGTGGCTGCTTCTCGATAATTACTGTACAAACCATTACTTCCAAAATAAATTAAACTCTCATCATTTTATCCTGCTCTTCTACATTCATTAATAAGAATCTTGTAAAATAGGTGGCTGCACCTGCATTAGGAAGTGCAGAAGCTCTTATTAAAAGACTGGGCTTCTGTCTTTGAGAGCAGTGTTTAGTTCTTCTACAATAAAAGTCCTGGTATTTTTATGAGGCAGGTATAGAGTGAAGCCAAAACCTAAAGTCCAAGGAGATTTCTAATTCATTTATATTTAATCTTTTGTAGTTAGTCCATAAAAATATATAAATAGGCAAGGCCAATGTCAGCAGCTAAAGTATCAGCACATCCAATGCTGATCCTTTGGATTCTCACTAAGTACAGGCTCTGATTATATCTGAGATGCAGTCTATCCTTACATGGGCATTAAAGGAACTGACAATGAAAAAACAGAAAACTGTTTTCTTTATGTTTTGAATCTTGATCATAAATCATGTGAAGTTTAATATTTGTTAAATTTCACTCTCAAAGAGCTAAGTTAAACATTACCTTCATTGCCTTGTAATTTAAAAGATTTTTCTGATGGTCTGAAACAGAGATTAAACATATATCTACATTGAATATCTAGTGGAAATATGGTTTCTCCGTGTGGTAAAACCTTATTTAGTCTCACAGCTTTTTACTGATGTAAAAAATTTACATTTTTAATTGATGAAAAAAATTATGTTTCTTGCCACCAAACAACATTTTTTGTTGTAGTCACCTTTCTCAAATAATTAGAATTTTTGAAACAGTCCTAATATTGATCCATTTACTGATTGTTGGTACAATTGTTTGATTGACTAAGACCTTCGTTCAATAAGCATTAAGTATCAAATGAGTATTCAGCTGTGTACTAGGTGCTATATTAGACATACCAGTTTTATTTTTAATAAAATATATATATTTTTTTAATTTGAAAGTCAGAGTTACACAGAGAGAGGAAGAAACATAGGAAGAGAGAAAGAGAGTGACCGAGCTCAACCTGAAATCCACTAGTTCACTCCCCAAATGGCTGTAATGGCTGGGGCTGGGTCAAGCCAAAGCCTGCAGTCAGGACTTCTTCCATGTCTCCCACATGGGTGAAGCATTTGGATCATCTTCTGCTGCTTTCCCAAGCTCATTTGCAGGGAGCTGGATTGGAAGCGGAGCAGCCCATATGGGTGCCAGTATTGCAGATGGCAGTTTTACCTGCTACACCACAACAGCAGTCCCCATGAGTTTTTAATTCTATTCTGATTTCAAGGTATGTATCCAATTGAAACTTCCATATCTTCAGAATGGTACCTTTGTAATTATTCCCCCTGTTTCTTAATTCTCATTGCAATTAATTCTCAATGCGTATAAAATTTAATTTCAGCCTCTGATGTTGTTTTACCACACATTTTATGGCAAATACTAGCTATACTTAACAAAAGTTACTTTAAGATACTGTCTTTGTTTTTATCAATGTCCCAAATTTTCTCGCTTTATTCTGTAAATAACCTTGCCTCCGGAGATTTTAGAATTACTGCCATAAGACCCCAAAGCAAACAATTATTCTCCAAGACAGTTCTGATATGAGATATAATGTCTCAAAAGATTCTCTGACAAATAGCCAAACTGTCCTGACAGTGTAAAATGAAGCACCTATAGAAAAGTCTAGATTTTTTCTTCCTTTTTTTAAAAAAAGAGAATCCCTTTTCTACATAAAAATTATTATTATAAGGTAAGACATATATATGCATGGATAAAATATGTGACACTCATTATTTGCGAGCCCTCAGACAATCCTGAGTTACTTCATATAACTCACATGAAATATAAAGACTTCAGAAATATACACCTGCTTATGAAAGGTAATTCTCTAATTTATAGTGTTAATATCAGAACTCAAATTTTTGACAGCCTGAAATTTCTATATGTTGGAAAGCAAAGTCAATATTCTTAATTTCTTTACCATAGATAATGTCAATAACCAAATATGTAACCCATAACTTCTCTTTCTACATTCTTCATCTTTGCCTTATATTCTTGACCTATTTATTTCTCATAATATATTTTATATCTAGGGTAAAACCTGCCTAACCCATTTCTTAATACCTTCTGTCCATTTCTTTGTATTGGTAACCAAAGTAAAATTATTTCCTCACCCAAAGGACAAATGCCGTGCATTTTCTAAAATTGTCATTATAATCACTTGAAAAGGAGTATTTTTTTGAAGTTTAAGCTTTTTTTTTCTACAGTATGACAATGTGCTCTGGAAAACAAAAGAACATTAAGAACATTTATACTTCAAGCCTTAAGAAATATAGGGAGAACTCACGGCAATTCAGAAGTTAAACTAATGCAATATTACTGGAGTCATAAGAAAATAAATTTTAGGGGTAACACTTTAAAGATAATGCATAAGTCATACTCGGGTTACCCAAATGACTTTAGAAGTTTAAGAGCAAAGAACAATAAACTTTACGTTATATCCTTTTGCAGTAAGAATAATTAATCCCATACTTATCAGTTTTGTAGAGTCTGAGAAACTTAGGCTTTGAAAAGATTGAAAAATAGGGGCTGGTATAGTGGTGCAGGAGGTTAAGCTGCTGCTGTGATGTTGCCATCCTATATCAGAGCACAGGTGCATATCCTGGCTTTTCCACTTCTGTTGGAAGACCTGGCTGGAGTTCCCAGCTCCTGGCTTCAGTCTGGCCCAGGCCTGGATATTGCTCACATTTAGGGACTGAACCAATGGATGGAAGATTCTCTCGCTCTCTCTCTCTCTCTTTCTCTTGCTCTCTCTCTCTCTCTTGCTCTCTCTCTCTCTCGCTTTCAAATAGAATGAAAATGAAAAAATTTCAATAATGATGCTGAGAAAGATAGCTTATAATATCCCTTCTAACTTCAAAATTTGTGAAATGTACTAGTAATCACCTTCTTATCTACAGATATCCTAAACACTGTTTCTGTGCCTTTAACACAAATGATCATTAAAGTGAAGAGCAAAATTAATTTAAAAAAATGGAAACTGCTAGAGACTTGATTTTAAAGTGAAATCAATCCATTAATAAATACTCTGATGTATAGTTGTCCATTCAGTCACCAACAGCATTACATACTATTCTCTTGTTTCTTGGGTGCTAAACATAATCATTTGAGGTCATCAAAGTGACACTGTAATATAGGCAATATATTTATCACTTTATAATTATGAAACTGAAAATTAGAAACTGCTATTTTCTCAAATCACACAAAATGTTAAGTGTAAAAACAGGATTACAATCTAGGTCTGTTTGTCATTATCACACAAAATTAGGTGTATTTTATCTGCGATACTTTCATTTATAATAACCCCAAATCAAAATAGCAAGCTAAGTCTTCTCTAATACACCTGATTCTTAGGGATTCATTTCAGCTCCTCCACGAAGTCATTTTTAATCCTATTAAAGTGAATTTCTCCCTCTGGTTCTCTACAATACATTATTTAAACCACTTCCATGGCTTCAGCTTATTGTGCCTTACACTGCAGGTATTTGCACACTTGCCTAAACATTCTGACCATCATATAAAGCCTTCAAGGCAGCAATATATCATAATGATCATAATGTCCACAAAGTGATCGAACCCAGTTCTAATGCACAGCAACACTTGATAAATATTTTTGAAATGAATTGAGTCAAAGTGAACTAAGCTCCATATTCTTCAGCTTCTAAGATTCAAATCTAAGTAACTCTTGAATTGTTTCTGGTGTCTTTAAGGAGCTAAAGCAGAAATTAATTTCTTAACTGCAAGATATGCAAAAATAGCAGTGTCATAGTTATTTCAGGATATTAATAGGAAATCACTGCAATGTATGGTGTCTATGTTCGTTTGTTTGTTAAACTCACAGAAGTTGAATTATTTTCTGTCTTCAGTTTCTGCAATTATTGCTCAGTAATGTAGCTAAATTTCTGAAGGCTTAGAACTGTATCTCTCTCTTTAAAGATTTATTTATTTGGATGGCAAAAATACAAAAAGAGAGGGAGAGAGAGAGAGAGAGAAATCTTCCATCTACTAGTTTTCTCCCCAAATGCCATTAATGGCCAGGGCTGGTCAGGCTGAAGCCAGGAGCCAGGAGCTTCTTCAGGTCTCCCATGTGGGTACAAGGAGTCCAAGTACTTGGGCCATCTTCCATTGCTTTCCCAGGCACATTACAGGGAGCTGGACTGAAAGTGGAGCAGCTGGAACTTGAACAAATGCCTATGTGGAATGCTTACACTACAGGCGGATGCTTAACCTTGTTTGTTATAGCGCCAGCCCCAGAACTGTATTTTTAATCTAGTTATGCTTTATAACTCAGAAGGAAGTAACACAAACTTTGGGATTCTTTTTTTTTTTTATTATTGATTACAATGGCTTCCCCCCAATAACGTCCCTCCCACCCGCAACCCTCCCCTTTCCCACTCCCTCTCCCCTTCCATTCACATCAAGATTCATTTTCGATTCTCTTTATATACAGAAGATCAGTTTAGCATACATTAAGTAAAGATTTTAACAGTTTGCTCCCATACAGAAACATAAAGTGAAAAATACTGTTTGAGTACTAGTTGTAGCATTAAATCTCAATGGACAGCACACTAAGGACAAAGATCCTACATGAGGAGTAAGTGCACAGTGACTCCTGTTGTTGACTTAACAAATTGACACTCTTGTTTATGGCATCAGTAATCATCCTAGGTTCTTGTCATGAGCTGCCAAGGCTATGGAAGCCCCCTGAGTTCACTAACTCTGATCATATTTAGACAAGGCCATGGTCAAAGTGGAAGTTCTCTCCTCCCTTCAGAGAAAGGTACCTCCTTCTTTGATGACCCGTTCTTTCCACTGGGATCTCACTCGCAGAGATCTCTCATTTAGGTTTTTTTTTTTTCCCCAGAGTGTCTTGGCTTTCCATGCCTGAAATACTCTCATGGGCTTTTCAGCCGGATCCGCATGCCTTAAGGGCTGATTCTGAGGCCAGAGTGCTGTTTAGGACATCTGCCATTCTATGGGTCTACTGTGTATCTCACTTCCTTGTCGGATCATTCTTTCCCTATTTTATTCTATCAGCTAGTATTTGCAGACACTATTCTTGTTTATGTGATCCCTTTGGTTCTTAGTCCTATCATTATGATCAATTGTGAACAGAAATTAATCACTGGGACTAGTGAGATGGCATTGGTACATGCCACCTTGATGGGATTGAATTGGAATGGGATTCACTTTGTATTAATTTTATTGACATAATCAGGAACATTTATTGAGTATCTCAAATATACCAAGTACTGTTTAGGGGACTGGGAATTTTCTAAGGATGGAATCGAGTTCTTTCTCTAGTTGTGCTGCCCCTGGTTTAATAGAGGATACAAATCCAAAAGCAATGGTGTAATTGCTTATTAGCACAAAGGAAAAGCACTTTTACCAGCCAGAGAGGTGGCAGGAAAAATCCTTCTGCAGGAACTGATTTCTGAAGTATCCTAAAATTTGGTAAAAGTTAGTTAGACCAAAGTCATGTAGCAGGGAGGAGAGCTTTGGGTGCAGGGGAAACAAAAGTAACAAATGTTTGTTTTGTGAGTAGTTTAGGATACTCAAATTTTATGAATCATGAAATGCCTGGCAGAGACTATTTGAAAAAGTGTCTGGAAAGATAGACAGAACTGCATTAAATGGGACCTGGAGGTCAGGTGGAGGAGCTTTGCTGCTGCCATTGAATATGTGAAGCAGAAGAGTGGCATCACTGAGTTTGCATTTTAGCTACATTGCTCTTAGGCCCAGTAGAGAAGGAAGATAAGGGTCTCAGTCTGGGCTACCAGAGCAATGGTAGGGAGGAAGGCACAGGCTGAGGTTAAAATAAACAGGAATTCGTGGCTAAATGACCCAGAGTCACAATCTTGTGCAAAAGAATTAAGCAGACTGTATTGAGTTCATGAGTGATGATAGGGAATGCTGGCTGGGAACCTCAGCACACTGGTGGGAGTTGAATCTCAGAGCACAGAGAACTCAGCTGGAGGAAGATGTGGAGTAAGATCAACAGTGGGCCAAGAATGGGATCTTGATGAATATCAAGAATTAATGAACAATGTCAGAGAGAGGGTTCCTCCAAAGAGACAAATGTCAGAGATGTAAAAGATTTGTGATACTGTGATATTATTGACAGCAAACTGATAAGATGTTACTAGAATGATTTGTATGATCAAAAGTGTTAGACATTTGATGTTGTTGGAGAAAAGAATCAGAAGAGAAGGAAGAAGAGGAGAAGAAGGCAGAAAAGGAAAAATTGCCATTTTTGTACATTTATACTCCTGCCCGAAAATTCTGTTGACTGCTTTGTGTTTATAATGCCATCTAGTCTTCCAAATAATCTTATGAAACAGTACTTTTACAGAAAAAAATCCCATGATACTACAATTAATGTATTATGAGTGCAGTTGGCTCCCAGTCCCAGTTATGCCCAGCCAGCTAGCTGCCCTGCCTCTCCATCACATAAACTGCATGCCAGGCAACCCTAGAGTTGCATGACTGATTTATTTTGAATCCCACTTACAGAGTTAGGACAAAGTTTACTGGAATTCCCCCATTTTACAGATGAGAAAACTACCAAGAGATTAGGTGAATTCGCTTCTTACAGTGAAGGGAATATCAAGGCAGCCTTATTTTCCTCAGATGCCTCCACCTCCACTCATCAGCTAAGTCTAAATTAGCATACTGAAAGACACAGTTCTTGCTATTTTAGTGTAGCTTCAAAAGCCCTTCTGCACAGAAATTTTGAAGTTGCCACCGGTCACAAGGACTGAGTTAATTAGCACATAACAGTATCATGAACTTGAGAATACTTTATATTCCATAAATACAGAATTAATTATTCTTTAAATATCCTGCTTAATCTTGATTCTCCTTCTAGTGCTGTGTATTCCCTAAATGCAAAATGGGTAAGTTTCTCTTTTTGATTCCTCTTAGATTTTGAACTGAGAACTACAGGAACTTCACAACATCAGCATTAGAATTCCCCAGAAACTAAGTATCAGCTCATCTTTCCTCAAAGGCAGACAAAGGTGACCCATTTGTTAAGCCTATTGTTCATTTTCATACATGTAACACTAATTAACACTGAAAAAGCCCCACCTCCCTCCTTGTAACCCTAATAAAAACTGGATATTAAAATAACATAGGCCAACTGTAGTCAATGAGCAGTTTTAGGAAAGAAATTAAGCCATTGATGCCCAAGGCATTTCAACAGTGAAGATATGCTGAAGTTTCTGTAAAACCATCCATGATTTCAAAGTAGTTGTTTAGTAATACTACAATACTGAGTTTGATAAGTTATTGCATAAGTAAGCACATTAAAAGGAGATATTCAAATACCATTTTGTACTTCATGAGATGAAATGATATTTCTTATATAGCGTATTTCCCTTCCATTTCCAATGGACACACTTAGTTGGGAAAACTCTGCACTGAGGGCTCATGGGAAAAGCATCTTTTGGTTATTTTCCATATGAAAACATAAGCTTTCTGGAGGACTGCCACTGTGGGTGAAGTGATCATGAATTTCTGTTTTTGAAAGCTTTTTTATTCATTGATTCTTTCCTGTTTTTTTTTTCCAGTTTTATTTTTATTTGAAATACAGAATGACAGGAAGAGAAAGAGATAAAGAGAGAGGAGATAAAAAGAAAGAGGCAGAGACAATGAGTAGAAAGTGAGACTTTTTTTTTAAAGATTTATTTGTGGGCTTCTCCTGTGAGGCCCACAGTGTCAGGATGGTGGGGCAACAGCGTTCTTCAACAAGAAGCACTGGAGACAGTTTTGATGAACATGTCCATTTATTAGAGGTTAGGCACAAGCTTTGATAGGGCAGGCAAAGAGGAGTAGTTAGCTCAGGGTAGCAACACTAATTATATGGAATAAAACTGATACTGGTGCCACTATGCTTCTCCAGTCAGCTTGAAGGTCAAGTAGCCTAGGTAGCCTTCCAGGTGGTCTTATGAGTCTGGGCCACATCCTTATCTAGCTAGCAATTACAAGGCCCCTCAACAGGAATCAGGGGTCAGGAAATGTTCCTTAGGCCCTGCCAGGAGTCAGGTCATGCGTGGGTCTCAGTGTGCTGAGTCCTCAACCAAGGTTTGCCCTGGGGGGCATGGTGTGTCATGCCTTCTTGACCTCCTGCATAGGTTAGGCAGGCAGTCTTCCAGCCAGGTACAGGATCACCCACATTTGTTTATTTGAAAGAGGTAAAGAGACATAGAGAGAGAGGTCTTCCATCCAATAGTTCACTCCCCAGATGGCTGCAACGGCTGGAGCTGTGATGATAGGAAGCCAGGAACCAAGAGCTTACTCCAGGTCTCCCATGTGGGTATTGGGCCATCTTTTAGTGCTTCCTCAGGCCATGGTAGAAAGCTGGATTGGAAGTGGAGCAGCAGGGACTCAAACCAGTGCCCATATGGGATGCCAGCATTGCTGTCTGCAACTTCACCCACTACACCACATCATTGGTCCCGAGAGAGGGATATCTTAACTGGTGGTTCACTCCCCAAATGCCCACAACAGCCAGAGCTGAGCCAGACTGCAAGCTGGAAGCCAGGAACTCTGTGCCGTCTCCCATGGCAGTGGTAGGGAAGCCAGCACATGAACCATCATCCACTGTTTTCCTAGTGTCTTAACAGAAAGTTGGATTTCAAATGGAGTTGCTGGGACTTGAACCAGCACCTCAATATGGGCTGTGGGCATTGTTTGGGATGACTTCACCCACTCTTCCACAATGCCTGTCCAGAGTAATGAGCTTTCTTGAAGTATAGATTTTGAAAATAGGACTTATTGAATACAAAAAATGCCAAAGAAAGAAACTTAAACAGAAATATTTTACAAAATTAATTTTAAAAATTATCAGTATGAAGAAAGTATTCATGCAATATTCTTGGAAGTATTTCTTCAAGAGAATGAAAGCAGAAAACTTCTCAATGCACCAAACAAAGGGGAAAAGTTATAATTAGATGTCATCACTATCAATTTAATTAGGTTTTAAAAGAGGAAGTCAGTCTACCTTGCCCTTAGAGGCAGAATCAGGTCAAGGCATGGAATGTGGCCACTCTCAAAATGTGATTGTGTGTATTCTCCACAAGAAGGAGGGTTTCAACTGTTTGGTCTCTAGAAACAAAAGAAACTTCATCAAAAGTCAGATCAGTAACATTTGACTTTTATTTGATATTATTTTCAGAAAAAATAAAAATACAAGGGTTTTGTGCAGAAAATGCCTGAATGGGATTTTTTGTTTTAACTTTTATTTAATTAATACAAATTTCCAAAGTACAGCTTATGGATTGCAATGGCTTCCCCACCCCCATAACGTCCCTCCCACCCGCAACCCTCCCCTTTCCCACTCCCTCTCCCCTTCCATTCACATGAGGATACATTTTCGATTCTCTTTATCTACAGAAGATCAGTTTAGCATACATTAAGTAAAGATTTCAACAGTTTGCTCCCACACAGAAACGTAAAGTGAAAAATAATAGATGATTTTTTAAATGATGATTAAATCATATCAGACCTATTGTCATGTTTAATCCCAGTGAGAGTCAAGTTGGGAATTGATAATTTCTTCTTCTTCTTCTTCTTTTTTTTTTTTTTTTTTTTTTACAGAAGATCAGTTTAGTATACATTAAGTAAAGATTTCAACAGTTTGCACCCCCATAGAAACACAAAGTGAAATATACTGTTTGAGTACTCGTTATAGCATTAAGCCTCAATGTACAGCACATTAAGGACAGAGATCCTACATGAGGAGTAAGTGCACAGTGACTCCTGTTGTTGACTTTACAAATTGACACTCCTGTTTATGGCATCAGTAATCTCCCTATGCACCAGTCATGAGTTTCCAAGGCTATGGAAGCCCCTTGAGTTCTCCAGCTCTTATCTTGTTTAGACAAGGCCATAGTCAAAGTGGAGGTTCTCTCCTCCCTTCAGAGAAAGGTACCTCCTTCTTTGATGACCCGTTCTTTCCACTGGGATCTCACTCACAGAGATCTCTCATTTAGGTTTTTGTTTTTGTTTTTGTTTTTGTTTTTTGCCAGAGTGTCTTGGCTTTCCATGCCTGAAATACTCTCATGGGCTTTTCAGCCAGATCGGAATGCCCTTAGGGCTGATTCTGAGGCCAGAGTGCTGTTTAGGACATCCGCCATTCTATGAGTCTGCTGAGTATCTCGCTTCCCATGTTGGATCACTCTCCCCTTTATTTATTCTATCGGTTAGTATTAGCAGGTACTAGACTTGTTTATGTGCTCCCTTTGACTCTTAGTCCTTTCATTATGATCAATTGTGAACAGAAATTGGTCACTGGGACTAGTGAGATGGCATTGGTACATGCCACCTTGATGGGACTGAATGGTTTTTAGTATCCAGAACTCTAAATTTTTTCTTTTACAACTTATAAAGTAAGTTAATGCATTCAGGTCCAGAAAGCACAAAGGACTATCATCATTTCTCTGATGTAGGTAACCACAATATGGTGCTCAAACCAGGCTTTTCAAAAGTGGCTTCTCTAGCTTTGATGAACATTTCTCCTATGGAGAAAAACTAGAATTTTTTGTTTATGAAAGCTAATAATGAGTGAGCCCTAACATTTATTGATATATGGTTCAAGAAACAGATATATCATCTAAATATAGAACAAGACATAGTTCATGTTGAGCAAATACTTAATAGTCATACAAATGAGCGATTCTTGGGATTTTTCTCCTACATGTCTAAGGTTTCATTTGTTATTTCAGGTAACAATAAAATGACTTCCAATAGTATCCAGAGATTTTTTTTATTTGACAGTAGAGTTAGACAGTGAGAGAGAGACAGAGAGATAGGTCTTCCCTCCTTTGGTTCACCCCACAAACGGCCGCTACAGCCGGAGCTGCGTCGATCTGAAGCCAGGAGCCAGGTGCTTCCTCCTGGTCTCCCATGCAGGTACAGGGACCCAAGAACTTGGGCCATCCTCCACTGCCTTCCAGGGCCACAGCTGAGAGTTGGACTGGAAGAGGAGCAACCAGAACTAGAACCCGACAACCACATGGGATGCCAGCACCACAGGTTAACCAAGTGAGCCATGGTGCCGGCCCATATTCAGAGATTTTTATCTGTATTTGTGTGGTTCTTTTTGCTTTCAATCATCAATTAATTACATATTGTCATAGTATTAAGAGTCTCCTATGAACAATAAACTCAAACAGAAGTGTGTTATATTAATCTGGTTCACCTCAATTCAGTGCGTGGTAACTGAGCATTGACTCTGCTCTGGTATCCTTGTTAGGAACAAGATCATTGAGCCATTGTCCAGTCTCCTTCAAGTTCAACACAAGAGAGAGAAAACTACGTTCATGACATATCAGAAGTGGTATTTGAAATAAAATACTCCAGGATCCTGGCAGAAGGAATAAAATGTTTTCTTCTATTTGACTTGGGCTTAAAATAATGAATCAGATGTTTAGTAAATAGTTTCTCCATTTTTGCCACACTGTGCCCTCCCCTGCTATTTTTATTGGAGTCAATTTCATTTCTTGAAAGAAGGTCGGATTATTTGGTTCCTCAGCTTTTGTGCTCTGATGCCTTCCTGTTGCTCTAGGTAAGATGCAATGCTTTCTCTGCGGCAGGGACAGCCCTCCATGGCCTAACTTTGTCCTTTCCAACTTCATCTACCTTGCTCCCTGCTCCACTCCAGCCAGGTTGGTCTTTCTGTTACTGACTCAAAACCTAAATTCACAATGAGCCCTGGTATCTGCTGGTCATATTGCATGAAAAACCTTTCTCCCATATCTTTTTCTAGCTTACTCTTTCTATCTATTCAACTATCACCAAAAATGTCATCTTCTCAGAGTGGTCGCTTATGTTCATGGAATGTCTAATTCGTGATTGAAGGAGCCTTCTTTCTCATGCTCCCGACTGTTCTCTGGATCTAAAACAGAGACAAGTATATTCCAGAAGCTCAGTAATCATTGGTAAATAAAACAATGATAATCTCTACATTTTCATGTTATTTGTCTTGTTTAAATAATGATGAAGATTCTGGTTCATTTTTAAATTTTCACAAATGAATTATATCAATTTATATTTGAGTACTGTTTTTCCCAACTTCATGATCAGTTCTTAAAGGTAGTCAAACCTAAAACAATAAAAGAACATATACAGAAAGTATTCATGACATCTATTCCTTGGAGTCTTTGGCAAGTGCTATTAGCCTCTCTTGGCACTAAATTCACAAATGTAAGAGAGATTAAAAATAAATTACCTCCTCTTCTTTTTTCAACCATACACTATCTTTGAGTGTTCCCCAAAGAGGGTACATGGGGTCAGTTTGCACATAACTAGCAATGCTGAAACACTATTTCAGTTTTGTTGCAATCTTCTCTTTATGGGATGGCTAACATTCCAATATTATTAAAAATGCAAACCAATAAGACATAAAGTGGCTTGCTTATTGCTAACATTTATGCAAAACCACTTAAAATGTTAAAAATATTAATCTCCTACCCTACATAGCAATTAATGCTGCACAGAGGACAACAATAGTTTTTTCCCACCAGAAAATCACCCGCAATCTACATTTTCCTTTTCTACTTAATTAACACAACTATATATATATATATATCCTTCAAAGTCACAGGGAACTGGTGTAATTGCTTTTGTGACTCCTACTAGTGTCCAGTGAAGAACGCATTGTTAAATTAAATGCAAGTAATTTGAAGCTTAAAAAATCAGGAATATATACCTTCCTCGTTCTGCAGAGTATGAGGTGATACAAAGGTCAAAGAAAGAAAAGGAAAAGGAAGAATTCTTAGATCTAGCTCTCTGTTATTAGTAACATTTTAAAGAGCATTTGTCAAGCAGAAACCATGCTATATTAATTAATTATACTTTATAATCAGCCATAACATTGTTGATATCATAGGTGTGTGCTGAATTGGAATCAAAGATTAAGTGTATGTGTGTGTGTGTATATGTGTGTGTATTTAATAATCCTAACTGCAAAGCAGAAGAAAATAAGGATTGCAGAAACAAAGTATAAAGAAAATTTGTAATTTTTCTTTGTTTTTTTTTTTTTCTTTACAGAAAATAAATGAGAAGAAAACAGGAAGGGAGAAAGGAGAGAAGCAGAAAGGCAGAGATCAGAGATGCAATATACACAAAGCATCCTCATTAGTCATGGATTCTGTATTTGTGAATTTACCTACTTGCTAAAATTTAACCCCAAAATCAATACTTCTGAAACTTTCACAGTCTTTGCAAACATGCATATGTGCATATGTGCAAGGCAGTGAGAAAACTGAATTGTCCAACACACATATTCCCAGCTGAGGTCAAACAAAGAGATGGTCTGCCTTTTTGCTTCAGCTCTTATGCATAAACAAGTGTCTTGTTCATAGTGTATTTTGTGCTATGGTTTATGTATTTCTTCTATTTTGTTGGTGATTTCACTGTTTAAAATGGCTTGCAAGCACAGTGTTGAGTACTGTCTAGTGTTCCTAAGTGCAAGAAAGCTGTGATGTACTTGACATAGAAAATCTGTGTGCTAGTAAGTTTCATTGAGGTATGAATTATGGTGCTATTTTCTGAGTGTTCAGTGTTAATGAATCAACAATATATATATGCATATACATATATTAAATAAGTAGTCTCTAAAAAGAAACATACATAAAGCAAAGTTATGTTATGATTGATTGATTACTATTTGGTGATCAGAGGCTTATGAGAACCTAATGTGTGCTTTCACCAAAAGTAATGATTCATTGTGGTAGGAAGAATTAAATGCAATAAGAAATCCAATATTATAGAAGTGTGTGGCATGTATTCAAACACTCGATCAATAATTTCACTGGACTAAATGGATCCCTAAACTTACGTATACTCAGAAACTCTATTGTAAACCAATGTCTGTGTCCTTTTATCCTATACTCAGTGTTTTTCAAGCATACCATCCTCAGGCCATTGATATACAAGTTGAGTTATCTCACCTTTTGATACCATCAACAAGGAGGAAATTGAAGCGTGGAGTTCTGAGTCAAAGAAAAGAAGTATCAGCAGGCTATCAAGAGAAAGAGGGATATGTGCATCAATTTTCTCCTAAAAAAGAAAAATAACAACAATGTACAGAAAAAAATCATGAGTTTTATCCATTTTATCCATCAGAACTCAAAAAAACGGAATGGATTTTGATTCCCACCATAAGAGTAAAGCAGACTTGGATGAGAAGGGGGTCATTTTTTTTTAAGAAAGAAAGAGAGAGAGAGAGAGAGAGAGAGAAAGAGAGAGAGAGAGAGAAAGAAAAGAGAGAGAGAAAGGAAGGAAGAAAGGAAGGAAGGAAGAAAAAGAAGAAAGGAGGGAGGGAGAGAAGAAGGAAGGAAGGAAGGAAGGAAGGGTATCCTGAAACTGCAGATTCTTCATTTATAGGTGACAATAATAATATTTATCAAATAAACTTAAAATCCCTAGAACCCTTTTGTAATACAGCCATCTACCAAAGTTGGAGATAGAGGCCTATATATAGTAAAAATTGCCTTTAGGGCAACTTACATGATCTAACTTTTTATTATTAAGGATGTCATTATGCAATTAAAATTACAGTACATTACTGTAATGGTTAATTTTGTGTCAGCTTAACTGGGTCATAGGGTGCCCAGATATCTGGTTAAACAATATTCTGAGTGTATCTGTGAGAATGTCTCTGGGTGAGATTAACATTTGAATTAGGAGAATGAATAGTACCCACTCAGTCTAGAGTGGGCCTTGTACAAATCACTTTGGCCCTGAATAAAAAAGGCTGATGAAGGCAGAATGTGCTTTCTACCTGTCTTTGAGCTGAGACCTTGCTTTCAGATTTTACTTGTACTCCAATTAGATTTTATATATTTATCTCCTCTTTCTTCTTGAACTGGAACGAGACTACAAGCTCATCTGAAGCTCAGGCCTTCCAAGTCACCATTGGTTCTCTGGTTGTCACCACTGGTTCTCTGGTATCTCTATATTGCCATCTGCATAGTTTTTATTGGTACTATTTCTTTGGAGAACTGTAATACAATTAATTACCTTTCATACCATATCTACATGGACCTACCCTATAATTTTTGCCATGTTAAAATAATGACAAATATATCTTTTTATTAAGGGATTTATCTTATTTATTTGGAAGACAGAGTTACACAGAGAGGTAGAGACAGAAAGAAAGAGAGAGGTCTTCCATCCGTTGGTTCACTCCCCAGATGGCTACAATGGCTGGAGCTGGGCCTTCGGAAGTCAGGAGCCAGGAGCTTCTTCCGGGTCTCCCATGTGGGTGCAGGGGCCCAAAGACAAGCTATCCTCGGCTGCTTTCCCAGGCATATCACTGGGGAACTGGATTGGAAGTGGAGTAGCCAGGACTTGAACAGGTGCCCATATGCGATGCTGGCACTGCAGGCTAGGTTTTAACCTGCTGCACCACAGTGCCATCCCCCAAATATATCATTTCTGATGTCAGAATGAACAATTCATGATACAAGTTCCATTTTATGATATTTAGCTGATTTTTTAAAAATCAATATGAGTGGTAAAGAGCTATTGACTGAAATCTACAGATTTTTATAACTATGCAGACAGGATTAGACCAGATAATTTTGAATAGTAGATCAAATAATGTTGCTTTCACCTCCCTCCAAACCCCAAAGGGATTTTGGCAAAATTTCATATTTTCATCCACAGAAGAACACCTTTTAAAAAATTTTTCCCTTTTGAGCCCATTCAGTTAGCTGACTATGTTTTTAATAAATACAAACCATTTCATACAACTCTTGCTAGAAGCAAACGTGCCAGTAATGTAACTCCTCATAACAAATCTGAAAATACAACTTACTTTTCATTCTAAATCAAATAATTGTACATTTTTTACCATTTCTATAAAATTTGACATGAGTATATTTTAATGAATAGGATTCACACTTATTCCTCAAGAGTTGACTACCAAATAGTATTTGTTAGTGTCAATTTCAAAAAGATTTTCATCAAGTAAAATGGTATTATATTTGCTGTTTTTCATTTTGTAGTCATGCAGATGTGGCATATCATGAAAGGAGACAGGACTACACTTCAGTGCATTGTCCAAAGTGCTCACTATTTATTGTATGTTTGAAAGCTAATGAACTCTGAACTATAAAAATTCACCCCATTGAATTTCAAAAATATTACAAATAGGTAAGGAGACTAAATAAATCATCATATTCACTAAATCCAAATGTTTATTATCATCCATTTCTAGAATAAGATGAAGGGATTTCTCACTGTCAGAACATAGGGTTAATGTATGAGAACACCATTAAACTCCCATCATTTAAGCATGATAACTGCCTCATGTGTCTATGTAATGCTCCAAAGCTATTTTTAAGCCATTTAAGCTTTTCAATTTATACTAAACATCCACTAGGAGATTTTCTATTAAAGGTAGTGCAATATTTTAAATGATCAGCACAACTTAATTTTAAGTAAATTTTATAGTACAAGTAATTTATACAGATACAATGTCCATGCTTTTGCTCAATGCATCACTGACTCTGAATAGTGGCTTTCAGGTATAAATCATCAAAAATATTTTAGAATTGTCAGGCAACTAAATCTTAATCTAGATCATGTAAATTCTAATGAGTTAGTTAAAAATGACAAAATAACTTGTGATATACTCCACAGTTCTGGCTGCCCAAAATAACTTAAAAGAACCAGCCGGTGAGGCGCTGTGGCTCACTTGGTTAATCTTCCTCCTGCTGTGCCATCATCCCATATGGGCGACGAGTTCTAGTCCCGGTTGCTCCTCTTCCAGTCCAGCTCTCTGCTGTGGCCCAGGAATGCAGTGGAGGATGGCCCAAGTGCTTGGGCCCTGAACCAGCATGGGAGACCAGGAGGAGGCACATGGCTCCTTGGCTTTGGACCAGTGCAGCACCGCCATTTTGGGGGATGAACCAACAGAGGGAAGACCTTTCTCTCTGTCTCTCTCTCTCTGTAACTCTACCTGTTAAATAAATAAATAAAAAATCTTAAAAAAAGGAACCAGCATGCCACAAAATGTTGTAGAAGCAACAGATAATGTAACAATACAATTTCAAATAAAAACTAAAATTATTTCTCTTTCTCAATAAAAACATTTGATTGTTTGGATTACTGTTGGCCAGGATATTACCTTGTGAACTAGCACATGCTGGAACCAGGAAGTTTAGAGTTTCACCTGGAAGGAACAGAGACAATTGGGAATGATCCGTGGACTCATCACTGAAGACAGAAAGCTGAGGTACAATACAAAGGAGCAATTGATGGCCTTTGTCCATGGCAGAAAGAAGCCTAGGGGTAGTGTGACTGCTCTCTTCTAGTGTCATGCTTGTCACATGATAGAAAGTTTTATGTTTGTTTCTGACATTAGGCAAACAAAAACCTTTTGAGTTCTGAACTCGGCTCTTGTGAGCCTGCAAGCTGCTACTCATTCCTCCTGCGGAGCCCTGATTTGACTGCTTCCCTTCCCACTTTTAAGGCATTAGCTGTGTGGGGAATATAGAGAGGAGGCCTGAGACAGGACCAACCAACAACCCATCTGCCTGGGGTTCACATATCATCTGGAATTGTCTTACTTTCTTCCTTTTTCAGGGGAGGGGGCTGTCTCGGGAGCTTCCCAGTCTCTTTACTTAAATGAACAATATGAGTTAGGCTTTCTGAAACTGGTTAAGCAAAAGGCCCTTTTTTCTTTTCCCCCTGGAGAAGGATACAACACTATCACCACGATTCAGCTTTGCTTGTCTGGGTCTGTGCAAATTGTGAGGGAAAGAGCGCTTTGAGGGAGCCCTTCCTGCTCCCTTTGGTCCCTGTGATCTCTACTCACTTGAGGTTCTGAGGTTCAAAATTCGATGACTTGGCAGGAAAAGATAAAACCATTTTTTAAAGGCATGGTAAAGATTGTGTTCTTGTTGAGGGAGTCATAGATTGGAAAAACTGAAGTCATTTTTAAAGCCCTTGATTATGGCTGACTTTTAAATGTATACATTCACTTTGAATTAAAAGAATCCAGAGAAATGAGAATAATTTCTGTTTTCTGTGGCCAGACTTTGAAGTGGAGAAATGTGGAACTAAAAGCAAATAGCATAACCTGTTTTAATCAAAAGGAGTCTAGCAAGAAACAATCAATTAAAGAACAGTCTGATTCTCTGCGACATCAATGTATGAAAATCTGTTAGACGCCAGATTGTGTCTCAAGACACATATGATGAACTGAACAAAATGACCTGCTAATAGCTTTTACGGGTAATAAATGCATCATGTTATTGGTAATTCTGCAGATGGTAAATCAAGCTAATATCGAAGCTGAAACAAGCTACTTGTTAAATATAGCTCAAAATGATCTTCTCTGTTATTCAAAATCTGTATTGCACAGAAAAGAAAGATGATTATGCCTTGTATTTCTAAGTATTTTAAATAGATAAACATTCCCTTCTGCTATGGAGGCGTTTTAATTTTTAAATCCTTTGGAGAGAACATGCCTGAAATACATCTAAGCTGGGAATCTCTGTATTTATTTACATTATGAATAGGGACTAAAGTGTAAAACCTGTGCTGAAATTGAAGTGTGGCTCTACTGGCTATAATGCACATTAGATGACATTTCCAATCAGCATTTGGAACGCTGACCTGGCAAAACTGAACATTTGAGCACAATGCACATTAAGAAATGGTGGAAGGATGGACATGCCACTCATATTATTGACTCTCTTGGACAGTCTGATGTGTAAAGAACATTTTAGCTTCAATTCTCTAATAATAAAATTATAACAACAACAGGAGAAGAGGAGGTAGGGCAGTGGTCCAAGAGAGCATTCCTATAGGAAAGAAAAGACTGCAACTACCCATGATATACAAGGGGAACCTCAGATAGGTCAGATCACTGAATTCCAAAATAAGCTCTCCTATTTTTGGGAAATTGTTCAGTTGAATCATACATAAATATACATAAACATATATTACCTAAATTCAGTAATTTGTATTACTGGAAATAAGATCAGTGCTAAGCATATATTTATTATTTTTAAAAATACAATTCAGTTGTAATTGAAATTATGCAATTGAATCATATATATATATTTATATATAAAACCTAAATTCAGTAATTTGTATTACTGGAAATAAGATCAGTGCTAAGCATGTATTTATTATTTTTTAAAATATAATTCCATACATACATAGAGAATTTCATTAATAATTAGTTTGTTTTTGAAATAAATGTAATTAAAGATATGTTTTCATATATATTTATGTTTTCAGATATATATATTATGTTTTCACACATATATTTATGTTTTCACGTATATTCATACATGTGCATGTTTGTATACAAATATACAGACACATGATAATTTTATGAACTACTAGCTAATTAGATTGCAATTCTAGGAAACTGCAGCAGCTTCACAGTGAAAGAAATAACTCTCTTTCTCTTTAAAATGTTATATATTTGAATGGAATCATAGTTCTCAAGTAGGTAGAGTTCATGGTCTAGTGTCTTTACAAATTGGATGTTTTTCTTTCTGGACTTACCTATAGTTTGGACTCTCTTTAAGATAAGTATCTTGAATTACCAATTTTTGAATTGTAAAAATTGTTAACTATTTATCAATTCTCTGATGTGGCTTTGAGGATAATGAAAACAATTCTTTTTTTGCAGTGAAAAAAATTAAAAAGTAAAAAAGCACCATGCTGAAGGAACAGATGTTCTCAATCCAATGACAAATACGAAATTTATACTAGGACCCTAATCCTGACTCAGATTTTTAATCTAGGGGTCATTACAATGATCATTTCTTCAAATTCCTCTTAGTGGTCCTTTTTACAAAGATACCCATTGTCTTCTCTAGTTCTTTTTAAGGCCTCCTGTCTTTATATGGGGTCTCTGATTGCTATTCCCCACCTCTACTTGTCTACCCCATAAGTCCAATTGACTCAAGTATGGTAGTAGAGGCATGCATGAGATACCACCCTTGCTTTCCTAGGATGTTTTCAGCTTAAAAATAACAGAAAATACAACTGTAAGTGGCCTGACAATAAAACTTTATTCTTTTATGTAATAAAATGTCCAAAGATAGTGCTGGTCCAGGATTAATTCAACATTAGCAACCAAGGATCTGTCTTTTCTGGCTTTGCCATCTTTAGTACCAATATATTGACTTATCTTTTTAGGCTGATTCTCTTTATATTTCCAAGATGACAATCACTGTTCTTTGTATCACTTAGAGATTACAATATATAAAAGCAAAAAATAAATAATTACATAAATAGACTGTTTCAATACTTTGATAAGAGTGAACATTTCAAAAGTTACCTAGCAGATTCTCTCTTTGCTGTCATAGGCAAAACCTGTACCACATTCCTAAGCCTAACCCAGTCCCAGGTAATGGGAATCAAACCATCACTCTTAGCTCCCAACCAAAGATGGTGACACCTGGAATAGAGGAAGGACAATTTCACATCCATCTCCGTGATCTGGCATGGGCCATGGTGGCAAGGAATGGCAGGAGAAGTTCACAGATATAAAAAAGAAGGGATGCTGATGACACAAAATGTCCACAATTGGGAATCTCACTTGGCTGTTATCAGCAGGAACTTCAGAAAAGATATTATATTTCCCTACCACATAAAAGAAGTGGGGAAAAGTGGAAAAAGGAAGATGTCTTGCACTAGCATACTAGTTACTGGGAGTGCTGTCAGGAAGACAGGCTCCCACTGTTTTCCTCATCCACTGTCTTTATCATGTGACTTCCATCCTGAAGAACAACCCAGGAAATCCAAAATGATCAACAAAACTACCGCAGCCATCATAGCTGCTTTGGACAGGAAATAGGGTTAAGGATGGAATTTTTTTAAAAAAACAAAGTTTGCTTACAATTATTTTCTTACCAGAATTTAATCACATTATTTATGTCCTTGTAGTGAAGGCTAGGAGATATTGGATTTTAGTTGAATGTGTTGATTTCTGCAAACAGAAGATAGAATGCTTTCAACAAGAATAGCAGAATGGTAAGGCGCTGTTTCCCAACACATGCTGTCATAGGTATTGATGGCAGATAATACAGCACATGCTGTACATGATAACAAGTTTAATGTTAAAATCAAGCTATAAAATACATTTACTTAGGGCAGTTATTTGGTGTAGTGATTAAAGCACTGATTGGTTTGAATCCTATCTCAAGTCCTGATTCCAATTTCCTGCTAAGCACCATGGGATGATGGTTCAAGTGGTTGGATCCCTGCCATCTATGGGGGAGACCTGGATTGAGCTCCTGAGTCTTGACTTCTGCCTGTTCCAGTATGAGCATTTCAAGAGGGAACCAGCAGATGGGAGATCTCTCTCTCTCTCTCTCAAATAAATTAAATATGTAAAAATGTATTTACTTGTGTGCATTTTATATCTTATTATATAATTAAAGAAATTGTATAGTAATAAAATATGCCGAAATGTAATTCTCTCACATGTTTCTTTGGTCTAAGTGCCTTTCTCTACCTGGAGATATTCTGAAATAGAAGATGCGATTCATTAGAGTTAATATGTTAGTGATTCTATGAGCTAGATAGCAGTTCTATGTATTATTCCTGTGTTAAAACACAGTAGGGTGCTGATAGAATTGGAAATCATGGAGCAGGAGGCAGCAGCAAACACTGGAGGAAATCATTGACATTTCCCTCTACAAAATGTGTCCTGTCAAGGCTATTAGTAGCAGTTAACAGTAACTAGAAAGGAAAAAAATGGATTTAATGAGAATGTAGTCACAATACATGTTTTAGCAATACATGTTTGCAAGATCAGGTACACATAAGTTTTGGGTGCTTGTGGTTAGAAAAGTAGAGTGTCATGTAGTGAATATTGGACTACCACATAAGCAACCTAGTTTCCTGGATCATGGGACATAATTATATATTCCACAGTAAACTAAACTTGGATTGCTTGCTGAATTTTGTCAAGAAATATAGACAAGCTCTGTCAAAGAATGCTAGTTTTTAATAAGTTTTATTTTTGGATGGATGAAAAAATAGAAATGCTTGTAGTTGTGCTTCTGATAATAAAGTATTTTACTATACCTCTCTCCCTGTGTAGCTTTATTTTCTTGTGGCTATTCATTCTTCAATGAAAGAGAAACTGTGATGGAATAGATAGTCTATGTTGAAAAATTATATAATCTGCTAGGAACACTTCTGTGAGGTACATCTGGAAAATAGTTGGAAGGACATATTGGAAGACATTAATAAATCTCTAAGAAAATAATTCAATGTGCTGAATCTATGATAACCATTGGATCATGCATGAAACCGACAGGTGGATAAAAGTAAATGTGAAGAGATGAACAAAGAAAGCAAGCTTTGGTGCAGAGAATTTTTTTGCTTCTAAGACTTCTGTGAAAGCTTAATGATCTTGACCTCTATCAATACCTCAGCTCTTCTTTCTTATACCTTTCTGATGTCTATGTGCTTTTTTGCACTCTGTTTACATTTCTAGTTTTGTGGCATGGAAAGGAATATCCACTTAAGATCAAAGAGCTTCTCAAGTTCTGTCGACTTTGATTCTCCTTCCAGCTCTAGCATTCATGCTGAAGACATTATTCTAATTTTTTTCTTACATGTGCAACAGAGCCAAAATGTTTTCCTAACCATCCTTGCATATAAATTCAAACACCGGGATCAGCACTGTGTTGCAGAATGTTAAGCAGCCATTTGTGATGCCAGCACCCTGTATAAGCACAGGTTTGAGTCTTAGCTGCTCACTTCCAGAACGGTTCTCAGCTAATGTGCCTGAGAAAACAGTGGAGGTGGCCCAAGTGGTTGGACCCCTGCCACTGATATGGGAGATCCAGATGGAGATCCAGACTCCTGGCTTCAGCCTGGGCCAGCCCTGACTATTTTGGCCATTTGGGGAGTGAACCAAGGGATGGAAGATTCTCTCCCTCCCCTCTTCCTCTCCCTCTCCCTTTCCCTCTCATTCTCACTCTCTCTCTCTCTACCTCTCTTTCTTAACTCTGCCTTTCAACTAAATAAAATAAACCTTAAAACATTCAAATACCACAATGTTCTTGTAGTTTTCTTTGATAATATCAGTAACTGTACTGGTAATGACCCTCTTTTTAGTGACAGCTCCATAAGGCATGGTTTGTTTACCATCATAGTTCAGTCTAAGACTTGTTCACTGCATTACTTTTTCTAGTAATGTTTCATTACTGACATTATCCAAAGACCATAATTATACATTTGTCTCATTTATCAGACAGATTCATATCATGGAGTCCAAGGGCTATGTTATGTAGGAAGCCTGAAGTTATTAGTCAGCCTTTTATCACTATAATAAAAGTAATTATGCTACATCCTAAAAATCCTCCCAACATTTTTGAGATATTGGTATGATTATTAGCAATGGATAGCAAACAAATGAATTTTTGACAAAAAATGTGAAAAACTTTTCAACTTTTGTTTCTTTCTTCTAACATTTTGAGATTTTGCTGTCACTGACTGATGTGGAGGTAACCTATTTACACTGATTCAAACTTGTTGACATTTAAGTGTTAAAAAAAATACTATCTAAGCAGTAGAAGAAATATAGGAATGGCATTCACAAATATTTCCAGCTGTCAACAAGTCCAGTTTCTTACTAACAGTGAGCCCTTGAAGTATTGTGTTCTTCGGATAGAGTGAAAAATACTGTTATTTCAACTGTTTTTTGTAACCATATATTTGTCTGTACTAATTAGCAAAATATTGAGGTTTTCCACCTCTCTCATCTCTACTGTGCATGGTTCTCCCTTTAAACAATAGCAGAAAATAATTTCCTATGCATTCAACAGACAGATGGATCATTCACACAAAAACCAAGGACACCACTATCCCATAAGAAAGAATTTAATTAAAGATCTATTTTTAGTAAGTAGGTAAGTAGCAGCACAAACTGTAAAATATTCCTACATGCAATAATAATGGAAAAAAAGATTGAACAGAAAAATCTCTCCCTTTTTTATCTTTCTGAGGACAATGTAGCATCTCATTTGAGCCCTGAATGAAAAAACCCTCACCGATGTCTCAGTAGAGAATCTACCCCTCTAAGTGTCCATTCTGTTACCGAGATGAGTGGGCCTGTCTCCCTCCATTCATCTCCTTGCTTGTCTTTTTCTACGAAAATATAAAAGCAGGAAATGCGAGGAGGTGATAATACTACTTTCCTCTAAGTAATAGCTTCACTGATAAAGGAATCCCTACTTATGTCATTGTCATGATGGAAATGATGTTAATACTTGCTAAAAAGGAAATTGTGTAATATAGCAATTAAGCATGTGGAGCTAGCAGGCTAACCTCTGTTACCAGCTTCATCACTTACTAGCTTTGAGGAGTAAAACAGAGCAAATGATTGCATTTCCTTGTGTCTCAGTTGTACCCTTTGCAAGATGAGGGTTATAATATTATCTACTTTCATGGCTGTTGTGTGGATTAAAGCACATAGTAGTCACTAAGTATTCTGCTTCCTACTCCTGCTGTTAACTCTTTGGTCTAGTGTTATCCTTTAAATGCTCCAAGTAATTTTGGAAAGTGGCAACTAAAATTTCTGAAGAAATTCATTAGGCATCTGTGTAGGGCCACCCTGGAAGCTTGCTAGAGGTAGGTTTGGGACCAGTGACATGACACAGTGTTTTGTGTAGGATTTAGCAATTTAAGAATGTTGGGGAAGCTGACATAGTGTGACTCAAGGGTTTCTAAGCAGTGTTGCCACTCTACAAGCTTCACTTTCACTATTCATCAGCGTAGTAGTGATCTATGCGTATCTCACATAATAAATTACTCCAAACTTAGCAACTTAAGAAAATGGATTTTTTATCTGGTAATCTCTGTTTGCATGGATTGACTGGGTACATCTGGCTCATATATGGTCTGACAACTGGGACTGTGGTTTCATCTGAAGATGTTGTTGAGTAGATCTGCTTCCAAGCTATCACAAGGCAGCCTGTAGAGGGTTCCACGATGAGAGTCCGAGGCTTTCCAATGGGCCCATTTAGCTTGCAGGCTCCCTTCTTATCTTAGTAATGTGTTCATCACATTGTTAAGCCAGATATTTTATCATATTTGCATAAAATCACACCTCTAGTGTATTTATGTGCTATTAGACGTTAATGCTTTGGTGAAGATAGAGAAGTATTTAAATGATAGAAAGCAAAGTAATCCAATGGAATACCAGACTTCAGGTTGTTTGTCCTACTACAAGACTAAGGTTTTTCCATTGCACTCCCTGATCTGATTCATCTGAATTCATGAGCATTAAATGGTTGGCCTCTCTTCATTTTCCTCTCACCTTTTTTTTTTTTTTTAACTTTTGTTTAATGAATATAAATTTCCAAAGTACAGCTTATGGGTTACAATGGCTTCCCCCCCATAACGTCCCTCCCACCCGCAACCCTCCCCTTTCCTTCTCCCTCCCCCCTTCCATTCACATCAAGATTCATTTTCAATTCTCTTTATATACAGAAGATCAGTTTAGCATATATTAAGTAAATATTTCAACAGTTTGCACTCACATAGAAACACAAAGTGAAAAATACTGTTTGGGTACTAGTTATAGCATTAAATCTCAATGTACAGCACACTAAGGGCAGAGATCCTACATGAGGAGTAAGTGCACAGTGACTCCTGTTGTTGACTTAACAAATTGACACTTTTGTTTATGGCATCAGCAATCACCCTAGGCTCTTGTCATGAGTTGCCAAGGCTAGGGAAGCCTTTTGAGTTCACCAACTGTAATCATATTTAGACAAGGTCGTAGTGTGTAGCATGATGAAAAGGTGAGAGGACAAGGACTACGACCTTGTCCTCTCACCTTTTCATCATGCTACACACAGCAACTAAATGATATCCAGTGAACATTCCCACTTTGACAGTGAACTTGGCAGAATCAAATCCACTAATATCCTCTGTACAATGAGAAGACCTTCTATTGTTGACTAGAACTCCATTCCTTATAAAATCATTATTGTCTTGAATAGCAACTGCATTTCTTTTTATTCTACTCAAGTTTGCTTAAGATTTTTTGCTCTTGTTTGTTTTTACATTGGGGGTCTCTGTTATAAAGACATTAAATTAAGTTGGTTATTTATTATGTTGAAGTGTTGCAGAGATAAGGCTTCTTAAGTTTTTTTTTTTATTTTTGAAAAATCCTCCTGGAGGTTTCATGTCTCCCAAAACACTAAAAATATGAATACTTGGGTTCATTTCAGACATATGATACAGAAGACAAGTCGAGTACACAAGGATTGTAGAATATGTTCTGTTATTTTGTCTTATATTATATGCTGTCTTTTTAGTATAATTCTATAGGTGCTCTCCATCTTCATTACGTTTTTTTTAACTTTGTTTCTTTGTGGCTGAAGTTGTTACTGAGAATTCTTCCCCTCTTCTTCCTCTTCCTTCTTCTTTTAGGATGACACAATACTTTACTTTTTTTACATTTATTTTATTAATTTGAAAGAGTTACACAAAGAGGTAGAGAGAGAGAGAGAGGTCTTCTATCTGCTGGTTCACTCCCCAAATGGCTGTAATGGCTGGACCTGAGCCGATCTGAAGGCAAGAGCCAGGAGCTCTTTCTGGGTCTCCCACATGGGTGCAGAGGCCCAAAGATGTGGGCCATATTCCACTGCTTTCCCAGGCCATAGCAGACAGCTGGATTTAAAGTGGAGCAGTTGGGACTCAAACTGGCAGTGCAGGCCGGGACTTTAACATAAACCCTTGATTCATGTTAAGGCCCAGGCTTTCCTGTGTATTAAAAAAAGGCATGGCATGCTGCTGCTGCAGCGCCCTTGTCTCCTCACAGGACAAAATCCATCCTTTCTTCTAACACAGTTTTTGTCAAAATTTGAAATATGTGTCACCATTTTCTATACTCTAGTTGAAAATAAAAATTACACTAAACAATTTTTCTACTCAAGATTTACAACAGGCTTACCCAAAATTGAATAATTGTGTTGAAGGAAATCCTTTTTTTTGTTGTTTTTCTTTAAACTTTTATTTAGTAAATATAAATTTCCAAAGTACAGTTTATGATTACAATGGCTTTTCCCCCTCATAACTTCCCCCCCACTCGCACCCCTCCCATCTTCCACTCCCTCTCCCCTTCCATTCACATCAAGATTCATTTTGAATTATCTTTATATACAGAAGATGTATTTGGTATATATTAAGTAAAGATTTCATCAGTTTGACCCACACAGAACATAAAGTGTAAAATACTGTTTTAGTACATTGGCCCCTTAATCCTGTTTGATAACAAAACCAAACTGAACTACCTACGTATTTCAAATATCAATAATTATACTGCTTTTCTGTGAATAAAGATGAATATAAAAGTATAGTGTTAGCTTTTCTGCTTATCTATAGCTACTGTTTTATTTTATAACATCAAATAATTTTTATAGTTCTAGATTTAAAAAAAATAACAACAGTGACCTAAATTCAACTCTCTGTGTTGACATTAAGTTTAATTTAAATAAGCTAAAAATACTTTTAAACTCAAAAGGAAGGTACTAGAAAGAACAGATTAATGTACTAAATTACTTGAGAAGAGAAAAAATTATTCTTTTGGAATTCATGTTCACATTCACCTTCTGTAATTCAGACAAAAAGTGATGGCATTGGCTCTTTATTAGACAGTGATGTTTCTTCAGAAAATGTTTGCAACTTTCCATTTCTAAAATAAATCTTTCGCTTGACAATCACTGAGCAAAAACACTTAGATGGGAATCATGGAGAGATGTCATCAAGGACGACTTTAGGAGATCCAGGCTTAACAAGGAAAAGAAGTCTTAATATTGTCTCCTTTCTTTCTATTTCAACCTAAAACATGGAGTAGAAACCTTTTTTCTCCCTGTTCACTGAGGTTCTTTCTTTACACATTGATTTTTTGTTCCTATCTGAACTACCTCCATCAAAGCTCCTAAACTTATTTTCCCAGATAATTTCTAGGAACTATAGGGAAAAGTTGGATGTCAATGAGACAGTATTTCTGGAAATGATGCATGTATCCCATTTTTTATATTTTCTACACATTGATTCAGGAAAAGCAAAATAAATACATGAACTTCAATGAAAAATCTGCAGTCATAAAGTAACCTACCAAAACTTATCTGACCAGAAAGTGTTATAACTCTTCAGTGACTTTGGTATAAGCAGTCAATATTGCCAGCTGATTATGTGCATATGAATAGACCCATTTTTTATCCATCTTAACATATGGATAAAGAAAACTTTTCACTACTTCGAACTATATCATTAGATCAATTAGAGCGGAATGCAGAGCAGGAGCCCAGGAGCTTCTTTCCAGTCTCCCACACGGCTGCAGGGGCCAAAGCACTTGAGCCAACCTCCACTGCTTTTGCATTAGCAGGGAGCTGGAGTGGAAGTGGAGCAGCCAGGATTCCAACAGTTGCCCATATGCGATGCCAGCATCACAGGTGGTGGCTTTACCTGCTATGACACAATGCTGACCTCTATTCATAGTTTTAAAAATTTATTAAAAAGATTTTTTGAAAGGTGGGGGAAGAAAAAGAAAGAGACCGCCTATCCACTGGCTCACTTCTCAAATGCCTGCTACAGCTGGGACTGGGTCAGGCTGAATCCAAGAACCAGGAACTCATTTCAAGTCTCTCACAGAGATGGCAAGGACCCATGTACTTGAGCAATCACCTGCTGCTTCCCTGGGAGCACATTAACAGGAAGCTAGAATAGAGAGTAGAGCCAGAACTTGAATCTAGGCACTCCAATATGGGATGCAGGCATCCCAAGCATTTACCAAACATCTACTCCATGTCACATTTTTTCCTTAATGAATCTGAGGAATGAAATTGATGGTTATTATTTGTCAGTTGTTGACTATCAGTTAGTAGTTGTACTAGGATTTGACATTCCACATACCCAATAACTGTGAGGTAGCCATTGTTTTTTAAATCCACTTTTTTTTTCTTTTTTTGAAAGGCAGAGTGGACAGTGAGAGAGAAAGGGCTTCCTTTGCTGTTGGTTCACGCTCCAATGGCTGCTGTGGCCGGCGCATCACGCTGATCCGATGGCAGGAGCCAGGTGCTTCTCCTGGTCTTCCATGCGGGTGCAGGGCCCAAGCACTTGGGCCATCCTCCACTGCACTCCCGGGGCACAGCAGAGAGCTGGCCTGGAAGAGGGGCAACCGGGACAGAATCCGGCACCCCGACCGGGACTAGAACCCGGTATGCCGGCGCCGCAAGGTGGTGGATTAGCCTAGCGAGCCACAGCGCCGGCCCCACTTTTTATTTTTATTCAACACATAATAATTATACATATATTTTAGGGAACAGTCTGATGTTTCAATGTATACATCAAGTACTGATCAAGTGTTGGTGATGAGAACATTCAAATTCTAGCTACTTCAGTTATTTTGAAATATGTAATGTAGGCTTGTTGACAATAGTCACCCTACTATGCAATAGAACACCAGAAGTTATTTATTTCTCTTATCTAACTATAATTTTGTACCAGTTAACCAATCTCTCATCTTTTTTTCTTCCCTCATCCATCCTAGCTTGCTATAACCATTATATAATGCTTCAGTAAATTCATGGAAAACATGTATTATGGAAAAACTGGGCATGGAAACCAATTTTTTTGCACCAAAATAAATGTATTTTCTTTTTTAAAAAGATTTTATTTATTTATTTGATAGGATGAGTTACAGACAGAGAGAGGGAGAGACAGAGAGAAAGATCTTTCACCCTCTGGTTCACTCCCTAAATGGCCTCAATAGCAGGAGCTGAGCCAATCCAAAGCCAGGAACCAGGATCTTCTTCTAAGTCTCCCACATGGGGGCAGGGGCCCAACACTTGAGCCATCTTCCACTGCTTTCCCAGGCCATAACCAGAGAGCTGGATCAGAAGAGGAGCAGCCGGGACTAGAACTGGCGCCCATATAGGTTGCCGTTACTGCAGGCAGAGTCTTATTCTACTACGCCATAGTGCCAGCCCTTAAACTTATCTTCCAATTCCACTTTTCCATATACTTTCTGAAATATCCTCTTAATTTACTCTGGACTTCTATGAGTTTTTTTTTTTCCCAACAAATGAATGAGTTCATCTTGTTTTTATCTCTCTATACCTGGCTTACTTCATTTAACATAATGTGCTCTAGTTTCATCCATGTTGCTGCAAAAGGAAGAATTTAATTTGTTCCTTTTGGTTGAATAATATTCCTTTTGTATAAAAGCCACATTCTTTTTAGCCATCCATCTGTTGATGGATACTTACATTGTTTCCATATCTTACCTTTGAATAGTACTACAATAAACATGGAAGGGCAGATCTCTCTTGGACATAAAAAATTCATTTCCATTGAATAAATATATAGTAATGGAATTGCTATATGATAAGGTAGTTTTGTTCCACACCATTTTAAATAGTAACTACTAATTTACATTCCTGACACCAGTACATAAGGGTTCTCATTTCTCCACACCATACCAGCATTTTGATTTGTCTTTTTAGCAATAATCATTCTAATTGAGTGGTTTTGAATTGCATTTCCCTGTTGATTGGTGATTATGAGCATTTTTTCATACATGTATTGGTCATTTGAATGTCTTCTTTTCAAAAATTTCTATACATTTCTTTTCCTATTTTTAAATAAGATTTTTAGACTGCTACTGATTTATTTGAAGTTTAATATATTCTCAATATTAAATCTCTTATTAGATGTATAGTTTGCAAATATATTCCTTACTTTGAAGGGTATATATTCTGTTGATTATTATCTTTGTTGTGCAGAAATTTTTAGGTTAAATTAATCCCATTTGTCAATTTTTATTTTTTTGTAACTGTGTTTTTGAGTTCTTATCTAAAAATGTCTTGCCCAGGGCCTGCACTGTGGTGTGTATATAAAACCGCCACATGCAATTCTGGCATCCCGTATAGGCACCAGTTTGAGTCCTGGCTGCTCCAAATCCTATCCAGCTCCTTCTTGACCCAGGAAAGTAGCACAGGATGGCCCAAGTCCTTGGGCTCCTGAACCCACATGGGAGACCCAGATGAAGCTCCTCACTCCTGGCTTTGTTCTGGCTCAGTCCCCATCATTGCTGCCTTCTGGGGAGTGAACTACATTTCTCCCACTGTCTCTCTCATTCTCACTCTCTCTCCATATATATATATATATATATATATATATATATATTCCTCTGTAACTTTTCCTTTCAAATAAATAACACAAATGCTAACAAAACTCTTGCCCACGTTAATGCCATGGAGCATTTCACCTTTGTTTTCTTATAGACATATATGGTGTTAGGTTTTATATTTATATATTGAATCCATTTGGAGTTGATTCTTGTATCTGACAACTAATAGGGAGCAGTGTTTCAGGTTATTGTGCATGTGGATATTCAATTTTCTTGATACCACTTATTGAATTGATTACTTTCCCCTATGTGTTCTTGGCACGTTTGACAGAAACCAGTTGGTTCTAAGTATACAGATTCTATCTGTGTTCTCTATTCCACTCCATTGTTCTACGTGTCTATTTTTATGGCCATACCATATTGCTTTAATTAGTGTTGTAACCATGTGAGGTAGGCACTGTTACTTACTATGTTTTATTGATTTGAAAAAAGACTGAGGTAAAGTTCTGTATAAAAAAAAATCACTACTATTCGCTTAAATGAGAAACAGTTATTAGCAACACCAGAAAAGCTCCCAGACTTAAGGCAAGAGGACCTTAGACACTGGAAACAATGACTTGGCCACAGCACTCTTGTTGGATTTACTGTACCTGATTCTTTGTAGACATCAGCCTAGTGGCTGCTGGCATCTCTGGAGTCACATCCAAGAAGTTCTCTATCCTGAGAGAAATGCAAAGCTTTTCTTTTTTTTTTTTTTTTGTTTCTTTTTTTTTAACTTTTATTTAATGAACATAAATTTCCAAAGTACAGCTTATGGGTTACAATGGCTTCCCCCCAATAACGTCCCTCCCACCCGCAACCCTCCCCTTTCCCACTCCCTCTCCCCTTCCATTCACATCAAGATTCATTTTTGATTCTCTTTATATACAGAAGATCAGTTTAGCATACATTAAGTAAAGATTTCAACAGTTTGCTCCCACACAGAAACATAAAGTGAAAAATACTGTTTGAGTACTAGTTGTAGCATTAAATCTCAATGTACAGCACACTAAGGCCAAAGATCCTACATGAGGAGTAAGTGCACAGTGACTCCGGTTGTTGACTTAACAAATTGACACTCTTGTTTATGGCATCAGTAATCACCCTAGGCTCTTGTCATGAGCTGCCAAGGCTATGGAAGCCCCCTGAGTTCACTGACTCTGATCTTATTTAGACAAGGCCATGGTCAAAGTGGAAGTTCTCTCCTCCCTTCAGAGAAAGGTACCTCCTTCTTTGATGACCCGTTCTTTCCACTGGGATCTCACTTGCAGAGATCTTTCATTTAGGTTTTTTTTTTTTCCCCAGAGTGTCTTGGCTTTCCATGCCTGAAATACTCTCATGGGCTTTTCAGCCGGATCCGCACGCCTTAAGGGCTGATTCTGAGGCCAGAGTGCTATTTAGGACATCTGCCATTCTATGGGTCTGCTGTGTATCTCACTTCCCATGTTGGATCGTTCTCTCCCTTTTTTATTCTATCAGCTAGTATTTGCAGACACTATTCTTGTTTATGTGATCCCTTTGGTTCTTAGTCCTATCATTATGATCAATAAGAGAGGGAAGAGATGTGCAATTCAGGACATGCTTAAGCTGACTTACCTTAAACGGTAGAGTTTGAAACATACCAGGGGATTCCAATTCAATCCCATCAATGTGGCATGTACCAATGCCGTCTCACTAGTCCCAGTGATCAATTTCTGTTCACAATTGATCGTAATGATAGGACTAAGAACCAAAGGGATCACATAAACAAGAATAGTGTCTGCAAATACTAGCTGATAGAATAAAAAAGGGAGAGAACGATCCAACATGGGAAATGAGATACACTGCAAAGCTTTTCTCTGCCACCAACAATGTGATGACCAGGAAAGGACACAGAGTGAAAATATAACTAATAACAGTTCATTCTAGCACTGTTTTAAAAGCTTCACATTCACAGAATTCCTAAGAGCTAGAAATTGCTATCCCCATTTTTTTTTTTAACAGAGGAGGTAAACAACCTCAGAGAGGTCAACAGACTTGTCACCGTTCAGAAGTGAGGGGAGGTTGTGCTTGATTTCTAGTTAAGGCAGTGTGACAAAGGATCACATCCTTTTAACAACCACCCCACCTACACCATTTCCCATTGCTATGGCCTGTTCTCATGTCTATCAATGAATCAATTGGCACAGCTAGGGGGATGCTATCATAGTGATTCAACCTAGGTCTCTTGCCTATGACTATTGTCAGGAGGCTTACCTCTGTGATAGGAGGCCACTTCAAGAAACTTCCCTGAAACGACACTGGCAGTAAGTAGGTAGATAACTTGCAACATACCTCTATCTAATTCCAGAATACAAATTCTTATCCAATACCTTATCTATTCTGTCTTTAATAAGACATTGTGTAACTTTTCACGTAAGGAAATTAATATGGTTAAGTAATTACCCTCCAAATTTACATGGCTTGCAACAAAGGGAAACTAAACTTGACCCAGGGATTTCCATTCCTTGACCCACTGTTTAGTTCACCCTAATTAGCTCCCTTGTAGTAGGTGATGCAATGTTTTCATTTTATTGATAAGAGGGAAAGTTTCAAAGTCCCTTGTCATCTAAAGAGATGAGAAAATACGAAGGTAAAACTGGCTGTGTTCTGGTTTTGTATTAGTTTTCTATGGCTGCCACAATAAAGGACTACAAGGTAAGTGTCTGAAACATATAGACAGCGTTGGTTCCTTGGTTCCTTCTGAAGCCTATGATGAAGAACCTGTTCTATTTCTCTCTCTCTCTCTCTGTCTCTCTCTCTCTCTCTCTGCATATATTTGCAGTATAAGTTTGGAGTTCTTGGTTTATAGGGTCCATCCTACTACATTATGCCTCAACCTAATTAACCATGCTTTTTTTCAAAAATGTTATATTCTGAGTGAATGAGAGTTAAGACTCCAACATATGAATTTAGGAGACACAATTCAAAGCATAACAATTTCTCTAATAAAATTTTTTAAAAGGCTAAATAAAGCTGGTATTCCTTACTGCTAATGAAGACTTACCTTTATTGGCCCTTTTACTAAAGATGGAGGGAAGTAGAAGACTTACCTCAAGAGACAGCCTGTGGGAAAGTTAGAAAAATGGAATGGAGAGTTGCAAAAATGCATAGTCAGTGAGTTTGAAAGGACTGGAGTGTGGGAATGGATTTGGGAGATAGAAAACGTGGGTTGAGGTGGCCAGAACTGCCTTTTGAAAGGCTGTGAATTGACTGGTTAGTGGTTGGTTCTGATCCAAAATGCTATAGAGATTTTAGAAAGTGTGGAGTATGGCCAAAGCAACAGGTGCAAGAAGTCAACTTTGACCTCATTATTAAAGATGCATCATTGGAGTTGGTGGTAAAAACAAAAGGGAAAAGAGAAAGAGTGAGAGATTAGGATGCAGAGTCATTCTTAATTCATCAAAAGGGTTAGCATCATTATGAATCACATCTTTGGAACTACTTTTGTTCAACAAACCACTTCTGAATATTTAAAAAGCAATTAGTGATTTTTTTTCCCCTGTTAAACATTTCCTGGAACCCAATTAGATCTAATCAGCTCTATCTAAAAATAGTTTCTTTAGAATTTATAAATAATAATGATCTATAGACTGTAAGCTGAGGTCTCATTATTAATGGGGGTTTTAAGTGAGCAAATACATGTACCGTACTTAGAATAGTGCCTGACAAGGCTGGTGTTATGGCATAGGGGGTAAGGCTGCTGCCTGCAATGCTAATATCCCATGTGAGCAGTAGTTTTTATCCCAGCTGCTCCACTTCTCATCCAGCTCCCTGCTAATGGCATGAAAAAAGCAACAGAGGATGACCCAAGCACTTGGGCCCCAGCACCCACATAAGAGACCTGAATGAATCTCCTGGTTTCTGGCTTTGGCCTGGCCCATGCTTGGCTGTTGTGGTCTTCTGGGTAGTGAACCAGCAGATGGAAGATCTCTCTCTCTCTCTCTCTCTCTCTCTCTCTCTCTCTCTTTAACTCTGACTTTCAAAAAAAATAAAGAGTGGTACCTGGCACCATAGCAATGATATATGAGTGTATTGCTACTAACTGATAGAATTAAAAAGGAGAGAATGATCCAACATGGGAAGTGGGATACACAGCTGACTCATAGAATGGCAGATGTCCTAAACAGCACTCTGGCCTCAGAATCAGCCCTTAAGGCATTAAGATCTGGCTGAAGAGCCCATGAGAGTATTTTAGGCATGGGAAGCCAAGACACTGTGGCAAAAAAAAAAAAACAAAAATGAACTAAATGAAAGATCTCTATGAGTGAAATCCCAGTGGAAAGAACAGGCCATCAAAGAAGGAGGTACCTTTCTCTGAAGGGAGGAGAGAACTTCCACTTTGATTATGACCTTGTCTGAATAAGATCGGAGTTGGTGAACTCAAAAGGCTTCCATAGCCTTGGCAATTCATGAAAAGAGCCTCGGGTGATTACGGACACCATAAACAAGACTGTCAAATTGTTAAGTCAACAACAGGAGTCACTGTGCACTTACTCCTCATGTAGGATCTCTGTCCTTAATGTGTTGTACAATGTGAATCAATGCTATAACTAGTAGTCAAAAAGTATTTTACACTTTAGTTTCTGTGTGGGTGCAAACTTTTGAAATCTTTACTTAATATATGCTAAGTTGATCTTCTGTATATAAAGATAATTGAAAATAAATCTTGGCCGGTGCTGTGGCTCAATAGGTTAATCCTCCACCTAGCGGCGCCGGCACACCGGGTTCTAGTCCCGGTTGGGGCACCAGATTCTGTCCCGGTTGCCCCTCTTCCAGGCCAGCTCTCTGCTGTGGCCTGGGAGTGCAGTGGAGGATGGCCCAAATGCTTGGGCCCTGCACTGCATGGGAGACCAGGAGAAGCACCTGGCTCCTGCCTTCGGATCAGCGCGGTGCGCCTGCCGCAGCGCGCCAGCCGTGGCGGCCATTGGAGGGTGAACCAACGGCAAAAGGAAAACCTTTCTCTCTGTCTCTCTCTCTCTCTCACTATCTACTCTGCCTTCAAAAAAAAAAAAAAAAGAAAAGAAAAAGAAAATGAATCTTGATGTGAATGTGTGAATGGAATGGGAGAGGGAGCAGGAGATGGGAGGGGTGCGGGTGGGAGGGAAATTATGGGGGGGACCACTATAATCCAAAAGCTGTACTTTGGAAATTTATATTTATTAAATAAAAGTTTAAAAAAAGTGTATTGCTAATATCATTGGGCAATTTTTAATCCCTCAGAAGATAAATAAAACCAAAGTATAAATGGACTGAAATGTGTTTATTCTGAGCTCTCAGAGGCTCTGATAATCATCTCTGGTTATCACTGAGATAATGTTGCCAAAAAAAACCTCATTATTAAAATGCAACTTTCATACTGCTGTATGCTTCATTTATTCAATGCATAATTGATAAATTAAATGCCTACTCCTTTCAGTTTTCTAGACAACTTTGTTAATCAATAGTGATTCATTAAGTTGCAGGAAACAAAGAAATCTAGAAAAATAAAAGAGTTTGAATTAAATGTTTCAGAAAGTAAAAATTTTAAATATTGATAATTTTAATTGAGACTTATTTTCGATTGAAAATCTTGCATTATGGTCAAGTAACAGAAATGGGAAATCATGTTAAGTATTTTTATATAAGAAAGATTAAGCCAGTGTATTATATTAATATGTTTATTAAATATATATAGAAGCAAATTCTTAGGGTTCTACTGAAATATTTAAGAACATTATAAATAAGGTGAAAGTCATTTCTTGCTATTAATCACTACTTAAATCTTTGTGAGGCAGGCATTGTGGCATCACAAGTTAAGCTGCAGCTTAGAATGTCCACATCAGCGAACTAACTCCTCTGGTCCCAATCCAGTTTCCTGCTAATGTTCCAGGAAAGGCAATGAATGATAGCCAAGTACTTGGGTTCCTGCCTCCCATATAAGAAACCAAATGGATTTCTTGTTTCCAGGTGTTGGCCTGGCCCAGCCATGCTCTGGGCATTTGGGGAGAGAATCAGTGGATAGAGAATCAATCTCTCTCTCTCTCTCTCTCTCTCTCCATCTGTCTGTCTGTCTGTCTTCTATGTCTGTTACTTGATCTTTCAAATAAATCAATCCTAAAAAAAATGGAAGAAAGAAATTAGAAAGCAAATTCTTGTGTTAGGATGGGCATTGTGATGCAGACAGTTAAAACCTGCTTAGGTTACCCATGTCCCATACTGAAGTACCAGTCCAAGTTCTAGCCACTCCACTTCCAATTCAGCTTCTACTAATGAATCCTGGGAAGCAGCAGATAATGACTCAAATACTTGAGTCACTTCCACCCAGGAAGAGACCTGGATGGAGTTCTGGGCTCCTGGCTTAGAGTTGGCTGAGCTCTGGCTATTGCAGGCATTTGGGGAGTGAACCAGTGGATAGAAGGTCATTTACTGTCTCTTTCACTCTTGCTTAGTTTTTCAAGCAGACAAAAATAAATATCTTTTAAATCTTCATACAGTGATTTTTTGGAAGTTTTATACCAAATACCCATCTTTATAACTTTAGTATGACTCTGTTTTTACATGTTCTTTGTTCATCTTACATACCAATTAATATTGTTTAATATTGCTATAGTTGTTTTATATGGCTTAATATTCAATTTAACCACTTTATGCGTATTTTTAAATTATGTTTAAGAGAATATTTACAATGATATTCAACATAGCATAAATTTGTATTCACAGGACATATTTCTCAACCTATTGTCTAAATTTCTTTGTCTTTGTAGTATTTGATTTTATATGGTGACTTCTATGAGTGACTCAAACTAATATTGAAGAACTCACAGTAGTTTTACAACTGGCTGCACATTAAAAGAACTTGGGATTTTTACTACTCTCTTTTCACCCCTCTACATGACAAAGGAATGTTCCAACCAAATTATATTTGAATCTCTCAAAAAGAGTGAATGCATTGTCATAATTTAAAAATTTCTTCAGTGATTCTGATGTGTAGCTGTGATAAAAATCACTTAAACCATATTATGCTTTTAAAAGTAAAATGATCCTTTGTATTGTTGCAGTATCAGTTGTAATGCCTCATTTTTCACCTCTAATTATTTTACTTTTTTTCTTTAGTCTAGCTAAAGGTTTACCTTTTCAAAAAACTAGCTGTTAATTAAATTCTTCTTTTGTATTTTTAGACACTATTTCATTTATGTCATCTCTGATCTTTATTGTTTACTTTTTCCTACTAATTTTGGTTGTATTTATCACATGGTTTAGTTATTTGAGGTACAGTGTTAGATTGGTTGAATATTTTCTTCTTTTTAATGTAATTATTTATTGCTATAAGCTTTCCTCTTAGGACTGATTTTTGCTGCATCCCATTAGTTTTAGTTTAATATATTTCCATTTCTATTTGTCCTGAGGAATTGTTTAATTTCTCTTTCAGTTTCTTCTTTGACCCTTTGGGTATTTATTAAGATGTTGTTGAATTTCCATGTTTTTGTGAGGTTTCGTAATTTACAGTTATTGTGTGGTCAGAAAAGATACTTAAATATAATACCTCATACTATGAAACTACTTGAAGAAATTATAGGGGAAAGTTCCATGCCATTGGTCTAGACAGAATTTTTTTGGATAAAACAGAGAAAGCATGGACAACAAAAGCAAAAATAGATAGACAAAAAAAAATTACTCCACCCTAAAATCTTCCCACAGAATCATGAAAAAAAAAATCAATAGAGTGAAGAGACAACATACAGAATGGAAAAAAATACTTGCAAACTGTAGATACAATAAGTAGTCAATATCCAAAATATATAAGAACTCAAACCCTCAATAGCAAAAAAAAAAAAAAAAATCTAAACAACTTGATGCAAAATAAGCTAATGACAAGCACAGATATTTCTTGGAAGAGATATATAAATAGCCAAGAGTCTCTGGAAAAATGCTCAACACCACTGCAAGTAAAAAAAAATCACCATAGTACTTATTCCCATTAGAATTGTTATTATCAAAAAAGATAAACAATTGCAAATATTACCAAGGATATAGGGGAAAAGGAATCCTTATACAATATTGATGGGAATGTAAATTAGTATGGCTATTATGGGTAGGAATGTAGAAGGTCCTCAAAACATGAAAAAATAGAACTGCCATATGGGCCCATCTATTCCACCACTGTGTGTACATCCAAAAGAAATGAAACCTGTATTCCCATATTTGTTGAACCATTATTCACAATAGCTAAGATATGGAATCCACATAAGTGTCCATCAGTCAATAAAAGGACTGAGGAAAATGTAACTTACATCCACAATAGAATGTTACTTGACCATTACATAGGATAAAGTCCTGTTATTTGTGCCAACATGGATGAGCCTTGGACACAGGATGTTAAGTGAAATAGGCCAAGTTCAGAAAGACAAACACTACAAGATCTTACTCATGCATGGACTCTGAAAAATGTTGATTTTATAAAATTGCAACTAGAATAGTGGTTACCAGAGGCTGGAGAGAAAGTAACAGGGAGGCAGGTGAGAAGAGGTGGACAATGTGTGTAAAATTATTGTTAAAGAAATAAGTTCTGTGTTCTATCCCACAGTAGAGGGACTATAACTAACAATATTGTATTGTATGTTGCAAACTGGCTGAAAGAAAGGCTTTTGAATGCTATTACTACAAAAAAAAAATGATAAATACTTTAAGATGCCATACATGCTAATATAATCACAATACAATGTGTATACATGTCAAAATATCGAATTGTACCCTATAAACATACACAGTTGTTATGTGTTAATCAAAAATAAAATTTAGAAAATACTTTGAGAATGTAAATGTAAAGTCCTTAATTTTTTTTTTTTTTTTTTTGACAGGCAGAGTGGACAGTGAGAGAGAGAGACAGAGAGAAAGGTCTTCCTTTGCCGTTGGTTCACCCTTCAATGGCTGCCGCGGCCAGCGCGCTGCAGCTGGTGCACCATGTTGATCCGATGGCAGGAGCCAGGTACTTCTCCTGGTCTCCCATGGGATGCAGGGCCCAAGCACTTGGGCCATCCTCCACTGCACACCCGAGCCACAGCAGAGAGCTGGCCTGGAAGAGGGGCAACCGGGACAGAATCCGGCGCCCTGACTGGGACTAGAACCCGGTGTGCTGGTGCCGCAAGGCAGAGGATTAGCCTAGTGAGCCGTGGTGCCAGCGCAACATGTAAAGTCTTGAACACTCAGATAAGGTGACTTGCTTGTGTGAGAGAGAAATTTTGACAAAAATTCTTACTTTTCACTTAGGCATCTATTACAGCAAAGTATTTGTTCTAGTGGGAAATACAGGAGTTCATAAAGCCAAGAAACCTAAAATTATGTGAAAGTCAAATATGTCAGCTAATGTTAAGAGCTTAAATTCTTAAGTTCAGGGCAAGCACCGTGGCTCACTTGGCTAATCCTCCACCTGCGGTGATGGCATCCCATATGGGCGCCGGATTCTAGTCCCAGCTGCTCCTCTTCCAGTCCAGCTCTGCTGTGGCCCGGGAGGGCACTGGAGGATGGCCCAAGTGCTTGGCCCCTGCACGCGCAGGGGAGACCAGGAGGAAGCACCTGCCTCCTAGCTGCTCCTATCAGTGCAGCGCTAGCCGAAGCAGACATTAAGGGAGTGAACCAACAGAAGGAAGACCTTTCTCTCTGTCTCTCTCTCACTGTCTATAACTCTACCTGTCAAAAAAAAAAAAATTCTTAAGTTCATTTGCATCTCAACTCTTAACTATTTGATATCTCTCTGTTTCTCTCTTTCTTGACTACTGACTCTTGACTTTTGTTACAGTAGCAAGAAAAAACTGAATCTGATACCCTTTGTTCTTTTAACCAGAGCTAACCAGTACTTGCGTGGATATTAGGAACTGGGATTTAGATGCATTATTTCCTTGCACTGGAAGAAATGTAATTGAGAGCACTCTAAAGCAATGTAATCACTGAGTTACCTATATATTCATTTAAATTTGCCTTTGTACACTTAAATACACATCTTAAAAGTTATCCATACTCTTAAGAAACAGTCATTTTTCTACTTACTACTTTTTGAATTCTTTATTTAGTGGAGGATTAAGCTTGTGATTATAAAGTAAATTGAAAGTATGTTATTGTAAAAATGGAAAGAAAAGTATGAAAAAGAGGAGAAGGGAGGGTGGGAAAGTAGGAGGTATCATTTTGCTCTTAAAACTGTATTTAAGAATTACAGTGTTTCCTTTATATAAATTTTTAAAGTATAAAAAAAATCGGGGGTGGGGGTTGGCGCTGTGGTGTAGCAAGTAAAGTTGATGCCTGTGGGGCCAGCATCCTATATGGGCACAGGTTCAAGACCTGGATGTTCTTCTTCAGATCCAGCTCTCTTCTATGGCCTGGGAAAGCAGCAGAAGATGGCCTAAGTCCTTGGGTCCCTTCATCCGCGTGCAGGATCTGGAAGAAGATCCTGGCTCCTGGCTTCAGATCGGCCCACTCCAGCTGTTGAACCAGCAGATGGAAGACCTTTCTGTATGTCTCTCCCTCTGTCTGTAACTCTGCCTTTCAAATAAATAAAATAAATCTTAAAAAAACCTAGAATTTTCCATAATTGTTAAGTAAGTGAAAAACCATACAGATTAAATGGTTTGGGAAGAGGGTTAAAAAAAAAAAAAGGTTATCTAGGAAGTACTCTTCTGGTTTCTGTTTTAAATGACAGTATTTTAAAACTGCATTTCTGGTTAAAACACAGTTAAGATACCCAAGTCCCGTATTGGAGCGCCTGGCTCTGGTTCTAGATCCTGACTCCTGCTAATGCAGACCATGAGAGGCAGTAGTGAAGGATCAACTAATTGGATTCCTGCCAACTATGAGGGAGCCCAGGATTGAGTTCCAATTGCCTGGCTCTGACCTGGCCCAGCCCCAGCCATTTTGGGTATTTGAGGAATGAATGAGAAGACAGGAGTCTCTGTGTGTCTCTCTGCTCCTCAAACAAATAAAAATTACAAAAATGGTATTTCTGAACCGAATAATATGTACCAAATGATAATAAAATAAAATTTCATTGAAAATCTTAATTAGCTTTATAGTAGAGTGCATCAGATTTTGTGTGTATTAAATAGTTGTGATTTTGGATAATTTCTGTAAGTTATATGTGCATATTAGCATTATTTTATATTTCCAAAAATGAGGAAATAGCAGGAACTAAATAAACTTCTTGAGTATTATAAAAGAAAATATGTTCATAAATTAGAGACGGTAAGGAAAATTTTGTTTAAGAGGGTATACCACAATGGTGGTTTTGCTGTTGAGACAGACTGGGCTCAACCACACTAGGTTATAAGATGTATTTGAGCAGGTGCCTAAGGTGGGGTATTGACACTAAACTGACTCATCAGAAGTCTTAGTAAAACTGGACCAAGCAAGACAATCACAAAATCCAAGGCTGGGAACTAATCAGACTTAGGACTGATCAAGGCTGGCCCAGGAGAGGGTTTTCATCTGTGGAATAGCAGGTGAGATCTTCTACATAAAAAATATTTTCTTGCCTCCTTTCTTAGGATCTATTGATGAATTAACACAACCACAGGAGCGCTAACATTTTTATGTGCATTGTGTCACAGAAGCAAAATGGAACAAAAACTAGCCACTATAGCACCAATATTGCAGAAAATATGAATATAATGTTTTTCCTTGATTTTATGTTAGTGTCTTAATGGTGTCAACAAAACCAATTCAATAAAGTATACAATTAGAATATTAAGTGGCCAAGAAAAAGGTTATTACCACATTCAATTTATGGATAATATTTTCAATCAATTATTTTTTCCTAGTATCTTGAAAACAAACCTGTGCTCTGCTGCCAAGTTCCAGCTGTTTTTTAGTTCATCAACAGAAGCTGTTTCTAAAAGCAGGATAAAGCTAGCAAGTCATAAAGTAGAAATTTAAACAATCTCTTTAATGCTAATCAAGAGACACACTGTCCTCTCTGACTAGATAGGAAGAACTCTAATCAGCGTAACTTTTAATAGCTGAGGAGTCAATCTCCCTTTGAGATTCCAAAGTGAGTTAGTTATGAATAGATTGTCAATTTAATTTCTCTTATGTTTGGAGCAGATTTAACAAAAACTTTGTGTTCCACTTTCATTCCTAGGAAAAAGTATCTTAAAATTCTTTACAAGTCTTTGAAAAAATGCAAAATTTAAAAGAAGGCAAATCATTTTCTTTTAAATGTACAAATAGTTTTAAAATGCTACACTTTTAGGAGAGCTAGCCTCTCACTGTGAATTCATAAAAAAGAATCAGATTGGGGGGGGGGGCAGGTGAGCCATGAATTTGCATTTCCTTGCTTAAGATGGAGAACTGAGTAGGAAGTCTAGGAAAAAGCACTTAAATAAAAAAATAAAAACAAACGTCTTTAGTAATTTTTGAGGTTTTTTTTTTCCTTTTTTCTTTCAAATTTTGAAAACTTGGCATTGCTGACACTGAGGCCAACACTTCCTTTCATCAAAAGTCCCAATCACTTCCAAGCATCTAGGAAAAGATGATACTGTCTTCCATTTTTCAAAGTTGGGCTGACTGTTCTTCACTGGGCACCCACACCCGCAGCTAGAGTAAGTCCTCTGGTTCCATTGTTCAATCAATTTTGCATTTCCATGGCAAATCCTTACTTTCACTACATTTCCTTCCTTTCACTGCATTTTGTTTCCTTTCAAGGAAAATCTTTGTATAGTGTAAGGGTGTATGTGGATGAAAGAAGTGATAATGAATGTGCAGGCAGAGAGGCCATGTTTTGTGATCAAACTGCCCAGGATTTGAACATTTGCTTCTGAAACATTGTTTGACTAAAGACTTTGGACAAACTGCTTATGTTTCATGGGTCTTGATTCTTGGTTTTATGGATGGTGAAAAGAAACAAATAATAATATTGTTTCTCTGAGCAAAGATAATAAGGTGGTAGAAAGAGTAAAGTCCCAGACTTCTGTCTTTCCATTTCATTTTTACTGAAATTGGGGTCCTCCAGCACCTTCCTCACATTATCTCACAATTTTTCTCATCAAGTCCTAGCTTGGCAACTTAACATTTCTGAAATTTATTTTAGAGGCAGACATTGTCACAGCAAGTTAAGATGCCCCTTGGGACTTCATCATCCCTATGATCAAGTCCCACCTCAGACTTCATGTTATCAGACAAATAATCAGACCCAGGCTGCCCTCTGCTTGGTTCACCAATTCACCAGAGATGAGTGTTGGTAAGAGGAAAGAGTATTTCAAGAAGCCAGCGTGTTGGGGAAGGAGAGATCTTTTGATCCAAAATGTGTTCTTTCCATCCAACAAGCCGGCAAGTGTTTTTTTTTTTTTTTTTTTTTTTTTTTTTTTTTAAGGGGTAGGGATGGTAGCTGGTTTTTGTTATATAAAAATAAGAAAGGGAAAAGAAAGAAAGATACCTTTATGATGGTTACATTTACTTCTAACTGCACTTCCTGCTAATGCCCCTGGGAGTCAGCAGATGATGGCTCAAGTGTTGAGTCCCAGCTACCCATGTAAAGGGCCTGAATGGTGTTCTTGGCTCCTGGCTTCAGCTTGGTGTAGACCTAGCTGTTGCAGATATTTGGGGAGGGAACCAAAGGATGGAAGACTCTCTCCCTCCCTCTTTCTATCTCTCTCTGCTTTCAAGTAAATAAAAAAAAGTAATAATAAAATGTATCCTTTAACTCTTGAAAATCTTAGAGAGGGTATGGACTTTAATATAGAAAATAATCCAGAGAGTGCAAAATATAATTACTAGTTTTAAAAATATACATTATTTATTTGACAGATGGGGAGAAAGAGAGACCCTGCCCACTAGTTCAACTCCCAAATGCTCATTGATGGAGCAAGGACATAAGCCTTGGAGCCAGTTCAGTTCCTTGCCTACCCTTCCCAGGGACTTCCTAGCCCCCTGCGTTGTTCCCACCTCGGGCATTTAGCCCACACCCCCAAGTTTGAAAAGCCCACACAAATCCTCTCATCCTCAAAGCACTCCCCCTGAGGACCCTCTGCTGCCTTGACTGTATAAGCCTCAGCCTGTAAGGGGGTTTGTCTCTCTGCTACGGATTTGCCCTGAGTGTACATTGGTAGTAAGTCACCTCTCAGGTTTGTTCCCTGAATAAACTGACTCTGGCTGTGAGTTCCTGTCTTGCCTCATCTTTGTCTTGTTACTTCCTTACTCTCATAGCAGACCGAGACTGGGGCCAAAGTTCAGAGTATCCCACATGCTTGGTAGGGATCCAACTACTTGAGCCTCCAAGAGTCTGCATTGACCAGAAGCTGGAGTCATGCACTAGAAATGAATATTGAGCCCAAGCACATGGTTGCGGGACATAGCTATCTTTTTTTTTAAGATTTATTTATTAATTTGAAAGGCAGAATTACAGAGAGGCAGAGATAGATAGATCGATCGATCGATTGATCGATCTTCCATCCACTGGTTCACTCCCCAACCGCCAGAGCTGTGCCTATCTGAAGTCAGGAGCCAGGGGTTTCCTCTGGGTCTCCCATGCAGGTGCAGGGGCCCAAGGACTTGCGCCATCTTCTATTGCTTTCCCAGGCCACAGCAGAGAGCTAGATCGGAAGTGGAGCAGCCAGGATTCGAACTGGTGCCTATAAGGGATACCGGCACTGCAGGTGGTGGCCTTTACCTGCTTTGCCACAGCTCCAGCACCCATAGTTGTCCTAGACTGTATCTTAAGTGCAAAGCCATACATCTGCTACATTATTGTTAGTTTTCACTCAAGAGCAGATGTCTTCAAACTAGCTTTCCAAGAAGCGTTATATAAAACTGGGTGACTATGGACTCTGAAGTTTGTTTGATTGATGAAGGTAATTTAGGTACTTAACTAGTCTTCACTTTCTGAATCTATAAAATGGTAACTGTAACAGTACCTAACACATAAAACTCTTACAAAACAAAAATATTCATATATAAAGTATTTATAAAAGTTCATGGAAGATTAACTTTTATATTTTTAGTCAGTTTAATTCAAAATGAAGTACATTAAATTCAGTCAAGAATAAGATTTGGATGAAATTTAGAAATTATCACTCCCATAACTATATTCAGTTTAATAAAAAAATCCATCTTAACAGTGCTGGGCTGTTAATCTGCTTGACTGTGGTACTTAAATTGAAAAGGGGGTCAGAAATCAGCTATCATTTTAAAAAACTTGGCAATAAACAACTTGAAAATGAAATTTAAAAAAAAAAGATTCCGATTTGAATTGGGCCAAACTACAAAAAAATACATTGGAATAAATCAAACAAAAGATGTGCAACAGCACTACAATGAAAATTATAAATTATGGAAGACAGATTAAATAAGGCCATGCAAATGAACACTTATATACCATGTTAATGGACTACAGGACTGAAGATGGTTACCATAGCAATGGATTGAGCACAATCCCATTGAAAACACAAAACAACGATTTTTAAAATTACATGGAAATAAAAATGATATTAGGCAGCCAATAATGTTAAAAAAAAGAGCAAGTTTGGAGGACTGAGAGTACTTACTTTCAAGACAACATAAAGCGATGATATCCAAGGTACTTTCTGATTAGGTAATAGATCAGATCATGGATCAGTGAAACTCAGTAGATGTCCTAGTCTGGTTGGGCAAATATAACAAAATGTAAAATGAGTGCTTATGAACAACATAAATTTGTTTCTCACCATCCTGGAGACTGGAAGTCAAAAATCATTGTATTGACAGATTTTGTGTTAAGTAAGAGCCCTGTTCCTGATTCACAGGTAGCTGTCTTTTTGCTGTGTCTTCACATACTGGAGTCTCTGAGGTCTATTTTCTAAGGGCATTAATCCTGGTCATGGTGACTTCATCCTCATGATCCCATCACTCCTCAAAGGCTCTAGTTCCCAATTCTGTGGAGGTATTTGTTCCACAGGGACAGAAAGTTTTTTATAAATGGTCCTGGAACAATCGATTAGTGCTGAAGAAAACAAATCAAATCTTACCTCATGTTATACACTCAAAAAAGTAATTTAAATTCATCATAGACTTCAAACAAAATCTAAAACCATAAAATCTTCTAGAGAAAACACAAGAGAAGGACTTTATGACTGGATCAAGAAAGGACTTCTCAGGTCATATAAAGAAGAAACCAGTGGGTTAAATTTTATGAGTACTGAAAACATTTGTTTTTTTTTTTTTCTTTAAATGTTTATTTTAATTATTTAAAAGTCAGAGTTACAGAGAGAGAGTGTGAGACAGAGAGAAAAGGAGCTTCCACTGGTGCTTCACTCCCTAAATGGCTACAATGGCCAGGGCTGGGAACAACCAAGGCCAGGAGTCTGGAACTCCATCTGGACCTTCCATGCGGGTACAGGGTTCCGAGCACTTAGGGCATCTTCTGTTTTCCAGGTGCATTAGCAAGGAGCTGAACTGGAAGTAAAGCAGCCTGGACATGAACTGGTGTTCATATGATATGCTGGTGTCATAGGCGGTGGCTTAACCCACTGTACTACAACACCAGCCCCTGAAGATTTTAATTTCTAAATAAAGAAAACAGAAATCAAGCCAAGACAGGGAGAAAACATTAGCAAGAAAAACATGAATAAGGACTTACATCCAGAATATACAACCTGCTTTTACTACTCAATATAACAGTCCATTAAGAAGCAATTTAAAAGAAGGAAGATAAGGATGCATTTCAAAAATTTGTAGAAGAAAATGAAATTAAAAGATGAGTTTATTTTGGCACAAAGTATTTTTAGAATCCTACCATATTTTTTCATAATATGCATCTACCATAACTTTTTAAAATATGCTTCTTATGTGAATGGAAAAAGTGTACAGAAAATATGCTATACATTAGCATTCATCAGATAATCCTAATTAAAGCTGCAACCAAGTCACACTTTTGAAAATGTCTAAAATAACAAGACTAACCATGAAAAATATTGGCAAGGATGGTGTACTCATATACTACCAGTGGAAATATAAAATGGTGACTTGGAGATGGTATGTTGATCAAACATAATAAATTTGAGAATACTTTGGCAATTTTCTTAAAATATTAGATATGTCCACTATATGATCCAAGCCTTTCACCCTTAGATTTTAATACAAAGAATGGAAAACATATGCCTATACAAACATTTGCATGCGAATGTTCATAGAAACTTTAGAGTTACAGCAAAAAAAAAAAAAAAAAACTGGAAAAAAACCCCAATGTATAGCAACAATCAAGTGGATAGACAAATGGTGATGTAACAGTACAGTGAATACTATTAACCAATAGAATGGAACAAGTTGTTGATACATACAACACAAGAAATTAGTGAAAGAAATTAGACACAAAAGATACTTACCGTAAAATTCCATTTTTATAAAATCTGAGGAAAGGCAAAGTGATCTACAGTGCTAGTAAACAGATTATTTAGTGCTTGGGCACAGTGATGTATAAAGTGATGGCTTGTTATAGGAAAGCAGGAAGCTTTGAGATGTTACAGAAACTTTCAGAATCTTGGTCATCGTGACAGTTTCATGATTTCATGCATGGATTAAATTTATCCAGTTGAACCACTTCATAATGTGCTACTTACTGCATATAAATTATAACCCAAAATAGATGCTGAAAATTAAAAAAGGAACCTTAAAATGTAACCTTTTTGTGTTTCAGTTCTTTTTTATTTCTTCATTCATTTTATTTATTTGAAAGACAGGGTGACAGAGAGAGACAGAATGAGAGATATTCCTTCCATTGGTTCACTCCCCCAAAATGCCTGCAATACTCAAGACTAGCTCAGGCTGAAGTTAGGAACCAAGAACTCCATTCAGGTCTCCCGTGTCGGTGAGAAGTACTTGAGCCATCATCTGCTCTCAGGTGCACTGACAGGGAGCTGGTCTGGAAGCAGAGGTGGGACTACATCCCAGGCAGTTTTAGATGTTCAAGCAGTAACTCAACCCTCTGTGCCACAACTTCCACCCCTCATTTTTTCAATGACTTAGTTGGAACTATTACAATAACATTGAAGCAAAATAAAAAAAATACTAAAAAATGGAGCTTCCAAGGCAGAATACAAGATGGGATATCAGGCTCCTTATCTTTGAACACTGCTGTTTCTGTGTATGCATGTGTGTGTGAGATTTTAGGTACCCTAAAGAGAATAATTTACTATATTCTTGTAGTAAAAGATTTTCCATGTAATCCAAGCAAGTTCAAAGGTTTTCAGGCAAATTCCTGCATATATATATGTAAAGATAGGAAAGAAGGTAGAAGAGACAGATCTGGTAAGTCTTCTTTAAAGAGAATATGGTTTTGGGAGTAGAGAGGCAAGGTTAGTTTCTCTTTTTAATATATTTTTATTTTTAAATTTATTTTTATCTTAAGAATTAAAAATTATAACTATATACGTATGGTATACACAGCAGTATTTAGATTTAGGTATACAATACAGAATAATTGAATCAAGCTAACTACCATATCCTTTACCCCAAATATTTAGATTTTGTGGAAAAATAATTTGAAATTACTCTTCGAAATTTTTAAGGGGCTGGCCCTGTGGGGTAGCAGGTTAAGCTGCTGTGTGCAGTGCTGGCATTCCATATGGGTGCACGTTCAAATCCCAGCTGCTCCATTTCTGATCCACCTCCCTGCTAATGACCTGGGACGGCAGTAGAAGATGGTCAAGTGCTTGGGCCCCCACACTCATGTACGAGACCTAGAAAAAACTCCTGGCTCCTGGCTTTGGCCTGGTCCAGCTCTGGCCATTTTGGCCAATTGTGGAGTGAACTAGTGATGGAAAATTTCCCTCTATCTCCTTCTCTCTCTCTCTCTCTCTCCCTCACCTCTCTGTATCTCTGCCTTTCAAGTAAATAAATAAATCCTTTTTAAAAAATTTTGAAATACACAATACACTATTATTAACTGTAGTCACCACAATATGCAACAAATCTCAAAAAAATTATGTCTCTTGTTAATCTGAAGTTTTGTACCATTTGGCCAATGTGTTTGTTTTCCAAAAAACTTCTAATATTAGCTTTTCAAGAAAGTCCCATAAATATCCCTTTGAGAAATATTAAAATATGTAGGCACAAGGAAATCCCTACAGACAGAGAATACTCTTTAAAAATACGTTCATCAAATATAGAAATGACAAAATCTGACTCTGCCATTTCCCAGCCGGGGGGTTCTCGCTCATTACCTGACTCAGTCTCCCCTACCCCAACTCCTCAGCTTGAGAAAATAGCTTCTTCCAGGTGCAGAATTACTGTAATGATTTCTTCTCAACATCAGCTTTCTGGAGTTTTTTGGTTTGTTTATCTACCTGTTTGTTTTTACATAGATCGTCTAGTCCTGGGCAGATAATTGGCTTATATCTATCTCCCCAGTGGTTTTTATTCACTGGTTTATGCCCTAGGATAATTTGTATCAACCAGTTTAAAATGTCTTTTCTTGTTCTCATTTTCTGTATTACCTAAGTTTGACCAGTGAAAGTCTACCAGCTTCTCGATCTTGGTGCACTTGTCCTGTGATCACACAGTCTAAGGTGGTATTGCCTGCACTGGGCTGCTCGTGTTTATTCTATGTTGATTTGAGTTATCACTTATGTTAGTATTTGGACTAATTATAATTTCCTGAAGAAAAACATGTCATATAATCATCTGGATCCTTCTTAGCACCATACTAATAGCTAACACATATTACTCAATGTATTTATGAATTAATGTACTATAGGCCATCATATATGTATAGTAATGGAACTGCATTGAGTGAGTTTCCAGAAATATGCATAACAATTCTTTATGTTTGAGTGCATGAGCTTCAGCATGGGTTTGCTTCCAATCTCAGCTACCACTTATTTGATCAAATGACTTGAAATTTAGGCCCAATTTGCTTGTCAGTAAAACAGGAAAAATACATTCCTTGTATTTTTGTGAAGATTGAATGAAATATTTATGAAAATTATTAATATACTACCTGCCTCAAATTCTGAATAATTTTTCGCTATGTATTAATTTTAAAGATTCAACATGATTTTGCATTATTTTAATAAATCCAAATAGGTCTCAATAATATATAGATACTCAATAATTTATATTTTACTCTTTCAGAAATTATGATGGACAGATACTAATTTGTTTAATGTCACAGTTTCTAGTGGAAAAGATGGAAACTCAAATTTAACTTATTTTTAAAATATATTTGTTTCTTTAAAAGTAAGAGTTACAGAGAAAGCAAGGGAGATATAGAGAGCAAAAGAGACATTTTCTATCCACCAATTCATTCCTCAGATGGCTGCAATAGCCAGGGCTGGGCCAAGCTGAAGCCAGGAGCCAGGAGCTTCTTCCAGATCTCCCACATGGGTAGTAGGGGTCCAAGCGCTTGAGCCATCTTCCACAGCTTTTCCCAGGCCTTTAGTAGGGAGCTGGACTGGAAGTGAGGCAGCTGGCACCCCAGAACCAGCACCCATATGGAACGCCAGTGACATAAGCAGCAGCTTTACAGCTACATCATAAGGCTTGCTCCTGAAACTCAAATTTTATGATTCTGCTGGTCCTGAATTATCTACTAATGAGGGAGCATTGTGGTAGGAAGTAAGAGATAATAATAAGTAATTCCAATTTATCATTATCATTTTATTTAAACAAATACAGTTAAAATTGGGTTTGCAGTGTCAGCAAATAATGAAGGATAGAATTAAAAGGGAGAGAATGATCCTGCAGGGGAAGCGGGACACACAGCAGACTCATAGAATGGCAAATGCCCTAAACAGCACTCTAGCCTCAGAATCAACGCTTGGGGCATTTGGATCTGGCTAAAAGGCCCATGAGAGTCTCACAGGCATGGAAAGCCAAGACACTGTGGCAAAAACAACCTGAATGAAAGATCTCGGTGAACAAGACCCCAGCAGAAAGAACGGACCATCAAAGAAGGAGGCACCTTTCTCTGAAGGGAGGAAGGAACCTCCACTCTGATATGGCCTTGACTAAACAAGTTCAGAGTTCATGAACTCAAGGGGCTTCCATAGCCTTGACAGCTCATGGAAGAGCCTCAGGCGATTACTGACGTCATAAATAAGAGTGTCAATTGTTAAATCAACAAAGGGAGTCACTGTGCACATGCTCCCCATGTAGGATCTCTGTCCTTAACGTGTTTTACTATGAGAGTTAACAATAACACTACTAGTCAAACAGTACTCTATATCTTGTGCGGGTGTGTGGGTGCAGTCTGTTGAAATCTTTGCTTAGTATATACTAAGTTGATCGTCTTTATATAAAGATAATTGAAAATGAAACCTGATGAAGAGTGGGATGGGAGAGGGGGTGGGGGATGGGAGGGCTCTAGGAAGGAGGGAGGTTGGGGGGGAGCCACAACAATGCAAAAGTTGTACTTTGTAAGTTCACATTTATTAAATAAAAATAAATAAAATTGGATTTGGTGTTAGCAGTGACCTAGAATATGTGTATTTTAATGCTTTAAACTGATTTCAACCATCCCACAGGAGTTCCAACCCTCAAAAATGAGGAATATGTGGTGCTGTAGTTTGGACTTGGTTTCAGTGTGTTCTCAAGGCTTCAGATATTAAAGGCCTGGTCCCTGGTATGGTGAGGTTCAGAAATGGTACTTTTAAGATCTGAGGATGTGTGGAAGGTCATTAGGGCACTGAACTACTTCACTCAGAAGGGATTAATGCAGTTGTATGGGACCCCAGTTATTTCACAAGAGAAGGTTGTTATAAAAGAGTAAGACCGTCCCCTCGCTGCTCTCTGGTGCTGTGATCTGTCCCTCTCAAATGTGCTCCCGCAATGGTGTCATCCTCACTGACATGATGTATGGCTGGGTCAAACCACGCTATTTGGACCCTCAGTCTCCAAAATTGTAATATAAAAAAGTCATCTCTTCTTTATAAAGTGGCTGTTTCAGTGAAAGTATTATAGCAGAGGCAAATGAACTAATACAGGTGGCCAGTGAGAACCAAGTGGAAGACAAAGAGAAGTGCAATTGACTTTTCAGATCCATTTTCAATATCAAGTGATCAAGTATGTCTTCAGGTGATTCAAAGATGAGTATGTTGATCGAGTTCTGGCCAATGCAATGTCAAGAGAGGTTGGCTGAAGTGACTTGTGGGAATTATATTTTGCTCTTGGGGACCCATGAGAAGACATTATCTCTCTCCTTCTCCTGGTAGCTGTCATGTCCAAATGAGTCCCCTGGAATTGCTGCAACCATCTTACCACTAAGAAGAAGGAGCTACCACCAAAAAAGGCAAAGCGAGAGTTGAACATAATCTGGGTCTTTGATAATGTTTTTTAGGATGTACCTTTATCTCCCTGAAACTGGCTGAGTTTCCAGTCGTATGACAATATTTCCATATTGTTTATGCCCATTTTAACCCAACTTTCTACAATTCACCGTTGAGAGAATCTTATCTGTTTCAGTGGAGCTCAGAAAACTTTGGGAGATTAAAATGGGAGAGCAGAATGTTGTTCCTACATTGAAGATTGAAAAAACATAGCAATGATTGGACCTAAATAACAGCTTTTAATCCAAAGATCCATTTATCCCTGCCAACTGCATTTTGTAGCATCTCCAAATGTGACAAGCATTTCAAAGTTGCTTGTCAATGTGTTTAAAATGTACATGACATTTTCAAGGGGAGGGAATGAAGTAATTGCCTGAACCAATGGACTTTTTGGAGTCACTTTAAATGATGGTCCCCTTCACTAGGAGGCAGGGAGGGGACTTCTCAATGCTTTTCACAAACCCCAAATGTAGTCTGTCTCTTTTGATGTAGTAATCCTTCAGCGTTCCTAGGCAGGCATTTGATTAGCAGGAAATCAGGCCAAAAACTTCATCAAAGTCCAAGTCCGAGAAGATTTTGTGTCCAGTCAGTTGAAAAGACTTACCACAGTGGGTTTTTGCAGCTAAAAGTTTCTTTTTGCCTGAATCACATAATTGCTTTGCTTACCTCCTCTAGTTACAGAGCAGGACACTAATTCCTAGGGCCAGTGTTGTAGCACAGCACGTTAATCTGCCACTTGGGTCACCCTCATTCAATATTGGGGTGCTTGTGTGAGTCCCAGTTGCTCATTTTCCTAACCTTCTCCCTGCTAATGTACCTGGGAAAGTAGCAAACGATGAGCCAAATATTTGGTTTCCTGATACCTCTGGGGGAGATCTGGTTGGAGTTTTAGACTCTTCGCTTCAGCGTGACCCAGCCCTGGCTATTGTAACTATATGGGAATGAACCAGCAGGTGGAAGATCTCTCTCTTCTACACCCTAGCCTGTCTCTCTATCTCTTTCTCCCCTTCTCTTTCCCTTTCTCTCCCTTTCTCTGTCACTCTGCTTTTCAAATAAATAAATAAATTTTTAAAAATATTAATTTCTTTTCTCTTGGATACCTCACAATGATAATGAAACAATAACAGCATTATTTGTACATTTCCCTAGCACTAAAAAAAAGGTTTGCACTTAGTAACCACTCAACAAGTATTTGTAAAGTATGCTAAGTCCTTTGAAATGAAGAATCTAAACTAACTGAAACCAAAAAACCCCACAGACTGGCAAGTCACAAGGAAAGAGTGATTTATGTTGCCTGATATCAACTATGATCTGAAATGAAAGGGAACAATTCATTGGTCTGACTTCTGAAAAATACCAGATATTATTGTCATGAGTCTTGATATTTTAAGACATATAATGGTTGAATTTCACTGGAAACATTTCTTGCAATACAAGATTTTATTTTTGTTATAGTGTTCTTAAATTGCTTTTCTTAGAAGTATATAAACTTGCTTTACTTCATTGCTGGTGGGGAAAGCTTTTCAAATTAGAGGTTCTTCACGTAGGTTTCAGATCCCCTCTTGCTTTAGAATAAGGCACTATTATACATCCAGTTTCTTTTGGGCTCGTCAGTCCCTCCAGAAAGAAATCTTACAAGCTCTCACCCATAATTGTGAACTTGAATATAAATACTACTTAAGTCAGTTATAAGATGTTTGATATTTTTACATAATACCTCTAAAATCATTCCCCAAACGCTTTAGTCTTTTAGGAACTTTTTCTGGATATTAATTCACTATCTTTCCATGCTGGGGTAGAGGAACAGTGAAAGACATGAAGAGGTTCTGTAACCCCAAACGCTTGTTATTTCCAGAAGTTCTGCTATTCACGAGTTCTTCAATATTTCTGGAGTTCTCTTATAGACATTAGTAGAGTTTTGAGATTCTCTACAATATATATATAACTCACTCAACATGTCCGCGGAAGGAATTAGACACTTTGGATATGATAGCAAATAAAATAAAATTCCCACTCCTTAAGAGGCTTGTAGAGTGTAGGAAATGGTCAGAAAGAAACTGCAATAGCTAAATAAAGTATTTAGTATTTTAGGGAGTCAGTGATATGAAGAAAAATGTTAGAATAGGGTATGGGGATTGGTAAAGCCAGAACATTAAGAATGAGTGGGCCATTTATGAAAAGGTGGTTTATATTTTGGGAAGGTCATTGGTTCAGTGTAGAGAAGACATGGAAGGAAGGACAATAATTGAATGAGAATGATCAGTTGGGAACTCCTTCATTAGTTTAAGCGACAGACAATGGAAGGTGTATTCATTTCCTAGGGCTGTTGAAGTACATTGTAGCAAACTGAATGACTTAAAATAAAAAAAAAATCATTCTCTCACAGTTTGGAGGTTAGAAGTTTTGAAATGGTGTTGTCCACAGGGCCACACTCACTCGAAAGGCTCATCCTTGCTTCTTCCAGGTCTGTTCATTGCTAGCCGGCCCTCCTGTTCTTTGGCTAGTGGCTGCAAAATTCCAGTCTCAGACTCTACTTCACACAGATGTCTTTCCCTCAGTGTGTCTGTCTGCACACCTCCCTCCTTAACAATGACACCAGCCATTGGACTTTGGGTCTACCTTACTACCATATGACATCATTGTTAACTGCCTGTGACCTAATAAGGTCAAATTCAAAGATAACAGAGGAATGTCTTCAAACTATTTCTTTTAGGGGGACACAATTTAACCCACAACGACAGGTTGGTCTAAAAAAGGCGATGAATTGTAGATAGCGTTGTTGCATAGCTGGTTAAGCTACCATTGACAATGTTGATATCCCACATGGGCATTGTTTTAAGTCCTGGATGCTTCACTTCTGATCTAGCTATTTGCTGATGTGCCTGGGAAAGCAGTGGAAGATGGCCCAAGCCCTTGGTTCCCTGAACCCACATGGGAGACCTAGATGCAGTTCCTGACTCCTGGCTTCATCCTGGCCCAGCCCTGGCCTTTGAAGCCATCTGGGGAGTAAACAGCATATGGAAGGCTGGCTCTGTGGCACAGTGGGTAAAGTCACCACTTTTAGTGCTGGCATCCCATATTTGTGCTGGCTCAAGTCCTGGTTGCTCTACTTCTATTTTTTTAATATTTATTTATTTATTTGAAAGGCAGAGTTACAGAGAGGGAGAAAGAGAGAGAGAGAGAGAGAGAGAGAGGTCTTCCATCTACTGGTTCACTCCCCAGATGGCTGCAAATGGCTGGAGCTATGCCAATCCAAAGCCAAGAGCGAGGAGCTTCTTCCACGTCTCCCTCACAGGTACAGGGATCCAAGGTCTTAGACCATCTTCTATTGCTTTCCCAGGCCATAGCAGAGAGCTGGATCAGTAGTGGAGCAGCTGAGACTTGAACCAATACCCATATGGGATGCCAACACTGTAGGTGGTAGCTTTACTTGCTATGCCACAGCCCTCCCCCGCACCCCCTCCCCTGGCTGGTCCACTTCTAATCCAGCTCCCTGCTAATGTGCCTGGAAAAGCAGCAAAACATGGCCCAAGTGCCTGGGCCCCTGCACCCACGTGGGAGATCCAGAAGAAGCTCTTGGCTTGCCCAGCCCTGTCATTGCAGCCATTTGGGGAGTGAAGTGGATGGAAGACCTCCTTCTCTCTCTCTCTATTTCTCTCTGTAACTCTGCCTTTAAAATAAATAAAAATAAACCTTAAAAAAAAAACTAGCATATGGAAGATCTCTCTTTCTCTCTCTTTCTCTCTCTCTTCCCCCTTCCCTTCCCTCCCCCCTCCTCCCCTACCTTCCCCTTTGTTCTTATCCCTCCCCTCCCCCCCTCCTTTCCCCTCCCCTCCCCTTCCCCCTCCTTTCCCCTTCCCTCCCCTCCTTTCCCCTTCCCTCCCCTTCCCCCTCCTTTCCCCTTCCCTCCCCTCCTTTCCCCTTCCCTCCCCTCCTACCCCCTTCCCTCCCCTCCCCTCCCCTCCCCTCCCCTTCCCCCTCCTTTCCCCTTCCCTCCCCTCCTACCCCCCTTTCCTCCCCTCCCCTCCCCTCCCCTCCCCTTCCCCCTCCTTTCCCCTTTCCTCCCCTCCTACCCCTCTCCTCCCTTCCCCCCTCCCCTTCCCCCTCCTTTCCCCTTTCCTCCCCTCCTACCCCTCTCCTCCCCTCCCCTCCCCTCCCCTTCCCCCTCCTTTCCCCTTTCCTTCCCTCCCAGCCCCTTCTCCTCCCCTCCCCTTCCCTTCCCTCCCCTCACCTTCCCTTTCCTGCCTTTCCCTTCCTTCCTCTCTCTTTGTAACTCCACCTTTCAAATAAACAAATAAATCTTTAAAAAAGTAGATGGTGGGTGATAGTGAGATTCTGGGTCTTGAAGTCAGAGCCAGAATAATTATCTGAGGAGATGGATGTTGGATATGGAGGAAAATAAAAGACACCAAGGTTGACTGACACCTTATGTTTTAATCTTCCCTCTTCAGCTAATTCAGTTACCACTCACACAGCTGTTTTTTTACTTTCTAAGTTCCATTGTTGTTGGATTCTTTTCAGTTATTTTCTCTTGGGAGTTTTTGACTTTACAAAAAAATCACTAGTTACGGATTTTAGTGGGGTTTGGAATGGAACTGTAGCAAACACATGTGTATATATAATCTGCCATGTTTATTCAGGAGTTCTCTCCAAGGGACACCCAGGTGTTATGGAAGCTGTGGCTTATGTATTTTCAGGGCCTGCTTTAAGAAAAAAATATAAATACAAACTTAGATACAATAGTAGTGTTGACCTTAAACCTGGGCAAGGGGGACCCTGCTGCAGGCACATATACACACACATGAAAACGCAGTGGGTTTACTAAAGCAGCCCAGCTCCTCCGTCTCCTGGGATTTGACATTCAGCACAACCCCAAAGCCACCTGTAAACCCAAACTGGAGCTTACATGACTGACACCTTTCAGGCTACAGGAAAAGGCTTTTCCACATTTCAAGTTCTTTGCCTTCAAAACAAAGTGACTCCTTTAAACTCCATGGATATTTTTAAGTTATGCTGCTGTCAATGTCTGAGATGGACATTTAGTTTGATGAAGATTTAAGTATCAAAAGTACTAGGGTAGGAGAAAAGGCAAATTAGCTATCTTGTCAGTTTTCCTTTGAGCAAACATCACTGTAAGTCAAGTTTCCAGTAGTTTCTCAGTAGTGCCAAGGAGGTGATGTTTCTATTGATGCTCTAATGAATGAATTCAGAGGTACCCCACAGTCAGTATTGTGTTCATAACAGTAGCAGTAAAGTCAATTAAGAAATACTTCTTAGGATTAAATAATTTATATCTCTTTAAAAATATATTATTATATATATGGTTTTACACTTGATCTTACCCAAAAAGATGACCAAAAATGTATAGCTCTAGACATAGTTCAGAAAAAATATATAGATTCTTTACATCAATGTATGGGTCTAGATATTGCTTTAAGAGATGAAGAAAACACATTTTTTGTCATTTATATGATAAAATGCAAATGTTTTATAATATTGTCTCTAATAACAGTAGCACATCATTGTATGACTATATTCAAACATAACATTCAAATTCAAGATTCTTTGTGAATTTAACTATCATTTTGTTTACTGAGAATTCCAGTTGTTAATGCTTCAACAAAGCAAAATTCTCCAAATTAAATTCAATAAAAAATTATAAAATACTCAACAAGGTTTATAACATGGTATCATTAGCATTAACATAAAAATAATTTAATAGTTTAATTATCACATTCTGAGTGTAGTGCTTTTCTTAGAAGTAAAAAAAGGAATATTTATTTTTAATTTTTAAATTACGTACATCTTTGTTATTGTCATCGAAAAAGCCTATCAATAAAATATCAGATAAGAATCTATACAATAAGAGGAATCCAGGATGGCTAAATAGGGTATAACCATACTAACTTATGCTATTCTGGAATATGAAAAGAACAAAAGAAAGACCACATTTCCAGGGGCCTGATTGACTCCAATTATCATGAAAAGTGAAAAAAAAATAAATAAATAACAAGGACTCCATGGTGCAAGAGAAGAGAAGACAGAGACACTGCTGCAGTCAGCCATGTGGCTACCAGCCACATAGCATAGATAGTTGCCGGGTTTGAGACACTATTTTAACAGGTCAAGCTAGGAAAAAATTGCCATGCAAGCTGCTGCTCATAGCTTTAGCTGAAATGTTATTCCAAAGTTGTCCACTGACTTGTACTTCAGTCTTGAGAGCATTGACTGGGGTCTGAGCGATTGCCCAGCTTGGAGCAGGGAAGGCACGTTGATTTCCCTGCCTCCGCCACCCATACAGAGTGTCATGCTTGACAGGGAAAAGTTGCACGTCATGCTTCTATTTTGCACCTACTAGCATAGAGTCAAGGCAACATTTGGGGCAAAGCAGAGATACCCTACCTTCTGTGGAGGTTTTGGTGCATTAGCCCCAGAGCTATGCTTTCTCACGAGCTCCATGTGAGCCAGGGGGATTCGTCTTAGCTTCTGGGAGCTAACACCACAAGCAGCCCATTAAAAAAAAAGAACCCAATATATACCTTGCAACACCAGGACTAGAACAATTCTCTCTAAATTTCCAATGCTGCTGGACTCTACCCCATGGACATAAACAACTTACCTGCATTCCTCTTCTTTGGACTCATATCATCCAGAGTAAAATTTCCTGTATAATTTATAGTCACCCTGTATGACTTGAACAGTGTTCAGTTCATATTCTCTAGTTCGAGGATCAGGGCTGTTTGTATTATATGCCACAGCACCAGATGGATTCTCCCTGCAGGATCTAAGGAAGGGTCTAAGCTTATCACACAGTCCTAGAACCAGAGCAATTTGTGACACAAGCCCTGGGATCACTCAAGCTTGCTAGTAGAGCAAGGGGTATCTACCTTGTATCCCTCAGTGCCAAGAACAATGCTGTGGCTATCTTATTCACCAGGGAGGCAAACACTGAGTTATCTGTGGGCCAAGATATGCACCCACACTTATTCATCTCAAAGTTACAATTCAGTTCTTATGAACTGCAGCAGACTAGGTTACCATGTCACTTATATATACAGCTGACACTGACTAAGACAAAAGACATCTCTCAGAGACTAAATTCCTGGACTCACATAGAACCAAAGCCAAAGCAAGAAGTCAAGTGATAGCCTGCATTCAAGCTAAACCATAAACTCTTCCAATAAAACATACTCCATAGAGAAAAGAGGATGAATACACCAGTTGGGCACATGCCAACATAGGGATACAAGAGACATAAAAAAGCAAGGTAGCATGATGTCTCCAAAAGAACACAGTTATCCTCAAGAATTAGATCTTGAACTGAAGGAAATCTATGAAACGACAGATATAGAATTTAAAATAATGATTTTAAGAAAACTCAATGAGATGCAAGAGAATAGAGATAGATAGATTAAAGAAATGAGGAAAACAATGAGTGAAATGAATGAAAAATATTACTAAGGAATTAGAACTCATGAAAAAGAATCAAACGGAAATTTTGGAGATGAACTCTTTCATCAGTGAAATAAAAAATACAAAGGAGAACTTTAACAGCAGAATAGACTAAGTGGAAGAAAGAATCTCTGACCTCAAGGACAAGAATTTTGAAATAACCTATCAGACAAAAATAAGGAGAAAAGATTTAGAAATAATGAAGAAAGTCTATGTGAAGTATAGGATACTATTAAGTGGACAAATATTTGTATCACAGGCATTCCTGAAGGAGAAGAAAATGAAAATGTCATTAAGAACCTGCTAGATGAAATAATAGTTGAGAATTTCCCAGGTCTTGAAAGAGACATGGACATTAGGATACAAGAAGCTCAAAGAATCACAAGGAGACTCAGCCAACAAAGGTCTTCTTCAAGGCATATTTCATCAAATTGTCAAAAGTTATAGACAAGGAAGGAATATTAAAGACAGTAAGAGAAAAGTGTCAAGTTACATGTAAAGGAAAACCAGTTAGATTAACATCAGACATCTCAGAGGAAATCCTACAGGCCAGAAGAGAGAGGAATGATATATATTCAAGCTCTTAAAGGAAAAAAAAAAAAAAAAAAGAAAAAAAAAAAACTTCCAACCAAGATTATATCCAGTGAAGCTATCATTTCGAAGTGAAGGAAAAATAAATTATTTACAGATAAGCAAAACTGAGACTTCACCACTACCAGACTAGCCTTACAAGAAATTCCTAAGGGCATCCTGTATTAGAAGTGAACATGAAACATATGACAATACTAAATTCACTAGCACAACATGTAGAATCACTATCCAATCAACAGAATGACAGGTCTTAGTTCTTATCTATCAGTACTAACCTTTAATGTAAATGGATTAAATTCACCAAACAAAATACTTAATTTGGCCAAATATGTAAAACCATGACGCCACTATCTGCTGTCTACAAGAAACTCACTTCACAAAGATACACACAGACTGAAAGTGAAGAGTTGGAAAAAAACGTATCAGGCAAATGGAGACCGAAAGTGAGCAGGCATAACTATACAGATATATTAAAAAAAAAAAGACTTTAAATCAAATAATTGTAAAAAAAGAGATAAAGAGGGACATTATGTTTTAATAAAAGGTCTAATTCAGCAAGAAGACATAACAATAATAAATATATATATATATATATATATATGCACTCAACCCAAGACCCCCCCCAGATACATAGAGAAAATACTATTGGACCTAAACGGAGAGATAGATTCCTATACTAATAGTGGGTGACTTTAACATTCCATTTTCATCAATGGACTGATCATTCAGATAGAAAATCAATATACATTGGAATTGAAATATACTATCAAGCAAATGGACCCAAGTGACATTTACAGGACATTTCACCCAACCACTATGAAATACACATTCTTCTCATCAGCACATGGAACATTTTCTAGGATATACCACATATTAGATGACAAATCAATTATTGAAGAGAAAGAAATAAAGGACATCAAAATTAGAAAAGAGGAAGTCAAATTATCTATGTTTGCAGATGACATGATGTTGTTCATGGAAAAACCTAAACAGTCAAAAAGCTGCTGGAATTGATAAATCTTTCTGTAAAGTTGCAAGTTACAAAATAAATATAAAAAACCAGAATCTTTTTTGTACCCTAATAATGAACTCACAGGAAGAGAAATCAAGAAGAAATCCCATTCAAAATAGCCACAAAAATTAAATACTTATAAATAAATTTACTAAAGAATTCAAATATCTTTACAGTGAAAGTTATCAAAGATTGAGGAAAGAAATCATCAAGGATAAAAAAAAGGAAGGGTATTCCTTGTTCATGAATTGGGAGAATTAATATCATTAAGATGTCTATACTAGCCAAAGCAATTTACATACTCAGTGTAATCCCTATCAAAATACTGATGATATTCTTTAACTGAATTAGAAAAAGCAATCCTAAAATTCATATGGAATCACAAAAGATGCAGAATAGCCAAACTGATCCTGAACAAGAAAAATTAAGCAGGAGGCATCACAACACCTGATTGCAAAGCATACTGTAAAGCTATAATAATCGAAACAGTATGGTACCGACATAAAATGGAACAGGCTAGAAAGCCCAGATATTAGTCCACTTACATACAGTCAAAAGATTTTTAGATACAAGTACTCAGATAATACAATGAAGTAAGGGTGATCTTTTCAACAAATAGTGCTAGCAAAACTGGATGTAAATATGTAGAAGAATGAAATTAGATCCATATTTCTCACCATATACAAAAATGAACTCAACATGGATCAAAGACTTAAATTTAAGATCTGAGATAATGAAGTTGCTGGAATAAAATGTAGGGGAAACACTCTAAGACATTGGTGCAATGTGATGACTTCCTGGATAAGATCCTCAAAGCACAGGCAACAAAAGCAAAACTGAACAGACGGAACTATAACAAACTCAAAAGCTTTTGCACAGCAAAGGATATGATCAATACAGTGAAGAGGCATCCAACAGAATGGGAAAAAATATTTACAAACCACCTATCTGATGAAGGATTAATATCTTAAATATATCAGCGACTTAAAAAGCTCAGCAACAAAACCACTACTGAACAAAAGACTTGAACACAATGAATAGAAGAGATACCTGCACTACCATGTTCATGGTGGCATTGTTCACATTAGGCAAAGCTTAGAACCAACCAAGGTGTCTATCACTGGATAAATGGGTAAAGAAAATGTGGCAAAAATACATAATGGAATATTATTCAGCTATAAAAAGGGATGGAATTCTACCATTGCAGCAAAATTGACACAACTGGAGGGACATCATGTTGAGGGAAAAAAGCCAGACCCAGAAAGACAAATATCACATATTTTCCCTTATAAGTGGGAACAAAAATTAAAAAAAAAAAATGGAGTTGGCGTCATGGCACACTGGGTTAATCCTCCACCTGTGGCGGTTCTAGTCCTGGTTGCTCCTCTTCCAGTCCAGCTCTCTGCTATGGTCTGGCATAGCAGTAGAAGATGGCCCAAGTGCTTGGGCCCCTGCACCCATGTGGGAGACCAGGAAGAAGCACCTGGCTCCTGGCTTAGGTTTTGTGCAGCTCTGGCCATTGCGGCCATTTGGGGAGTGAACCAACGGAAGGAAGACCTTTCTCTCTGTCTCTCTCTCTCACTGTCTATAACTCTACCTGTCAAATAAATAAGTCAAATCTTCAAAAAAAATTAAAAAACAAACAAAAGCAAAAGGTAGAAATATTTGTGTGTATCAGTGTTGCTACAAATATAGTTCTGTAAAGCTTTGTTTTATACCTTTGTGAAACCAATGGCTAAAATCTTATACTACTGTAGTTTCAATGATCTGTAATTACTTAAGTTTACTGTATATGGCTGAAATGATAATATTTTTCATTCAATTATTATTTAAAACCACTGTCTATACTCACAAAACTAGGGTCTTTGCATTTTACTTATTAAACTTCTTATTCATTGAAGTATTAAGTCTTTTTACAATGAAAATTTAAAGTATAAATTTAATGTATGTTGTCACAAAAACTGAAAAAAAAAGACAAAGTGAGAAGGAAGGAGAGTGAGAGGGAGAGAGGGGAGTCTGTGGGAGAGAGAAAGGAAGGAAGAGTCATTATGTTCTTAGAATTATATCTACAAATAATATTGAATCTGTTAAAACTAATAACTAAAATTAAAAAAGTTAAAAATTATGGAAAAAAGCATACAGCAATTAATTTTAGTCATGAGACATGGCCAACTTGCAGTCATCTAAAAACAACCTCGAAAAAATATATTTAGGGGCTGGTGGTGTTGTGCAACAGGTTAGAGCCCTGGCCTGCAACGCCAGCATCCCATGTGGGCGTAGGTTTGAGTCCTGGCTACTCCAGTTCTGATCCAGTTCCCTACTAATACTTCTGCGGAAGCAGTAGAGGGTGGCTCAAGTGCTTGGGCCTCTGCACCCACGTGGGAGACCCAAGAGAAGTTCCTGGCTCCCAGCTTCAGCCTGACCCAGCCCAGGTCGTTGCAACCATCTGGCGAGGGAACCAGTAGATGGAAGACCTCTCTCTCTCTGTCTCTACCTTTCTCTGTAATTCGGCCTTTCAAATAAACAAAAATAAATCTTTTAAAAAAATTTTAACCCAAAGCTATCATTATGATCCTATAGCTGTTAAGATCAGAAAATGCATTTTATTTTATTTATAGTTGTTGACATATTTGAAACTTAGGCATTTAGACGTTTGGTATGGGTACACCTTTACTGTACTCTTCTGGATTCCAAAATATTGAGGCTAAGTGAACTTATTCAGACATGAGTAGCTATTTGGAATGTGAAAAAAATCAGGACAATTTAAAGTTTTTTTAAAAAGTAGTCAGATAGGATGGTACTTCAAATCTTAATGGAAATTTTACACTGTCTTTTAATTCTACTTTTCCGTGAATGTTTTCAAGTATCCTCATACTCAGTGTCTTCAATTCCAGGTGAAAATTACTGTCCTTTTTTTCTTTCTCTTACTAATTAATTTCCTAAAATACTTGTGAGGTTTTTTCCAGCTTTTTGATGAATACCCTTTGATTGCCTTTTCATGTAACAAAAACTTTCACATTTTAACAGTGAGACTAATAATATATAATATGGTGTATCTTAGCATGAGAATTGAAAAACTTTTTCATGAAATTAGTAGTTTAAAAAAGTTATCAGCTTCCCAAATCTTTACTGATAGTATTCAGAATTAGTAAGATTGTTATCATGGGGGAAACTCAATGTAAAATTCCTTTCATATATGTGTTGTTAGCAATAGACTTTCTGGGGCAGGCATTATGATGCAGCAGATTAAATCCCTGCTTGCGATGTCCTCATCTTATATTGGAGTGCGTGGGATAGAGTCCTACCTCTGTTTCTGAGCCAGCATCCTACTAATGCATCTGGGAGACGAAAGATAATGGCCCAAGAACTTGGATTCCTGCCACCCATGTGGGTCTTGGAGTTCCAGGTTTCTGCCTTCTGCCTGGTCCAACTATTGGGGTAATCTACTGGGGTATTGGGGAAATCTATTGGGGTATAGGGTAGTCTAGGAGTAAACCAGCAGATAGATTTCTCTCTCTCTCTCTCTCTCTCTCTCTCTCTCTCTCTCTGTAACTGTGACTTTCAAATAAATAAATCTTTAAAAAAAAATATATATATATATATATTTTTTGCCGGCACTGTGGCTCACTAGGCTAATCCTCCACCTTGCGGCGCTGGCACACCGGGTTCTAGTCCCGGTCGGGGCGCTGGATTCTGTCCCGGTTGCCCCTCTTCCAGGCCAGCTCTCTGCTGTGGCCAGGGAGTGCAGTGGAGGATGGCCCAAGTGTTTGGGCCCTGCACCCCTTGGGAGACCAGGATAAGTACCTGGCTCCTGCCTTCGGATCAGCGTGGTGTGCCACAGTGGCCATTGGAGGGTGAACCAACGGCAAGGGAAGACCTTTCTCTCTGTCTCTCTCTGTCTCTCTCTTTCACTGTCCACTCTGCCTGTCAAAAAAAATTTTTTTTAAACTTTAAAAAAAGATAAACTTTCTGTTGTCACTGCTGTACTTTGTGCCTTAAAATCATAGGAATTCTGACAAATTCTATTTCATTGAGTCTCATAAAAAGAAAAAGGGATGAGCTATATAAATGCTGTGTCTAGAATGAATGTGCTATATTACTCCTGACAGGACACAACTTTTATCTTTACTGAGTACTGAAGAGATCCTTCGCTGACAAGTTTGCAATTGTGATGATTAGAGCAGTCTCTCCACAGGGCACTTTCCAGCCATGGAGTACTTTGTGGCTGTTTCCTGGCACAATGTTAGGTGACTATAGGAGAACACCTGGCTGCCATTCACACAAGGGAATGTTGAGCAAGGACTTCTCTCCACACAGTCGTGCCTGAGAACCATGTAAAAAGATGTCAGTAAGTCCAACTTAGTTATGCCCCCAACTCCACATCCTATGCTCCAAATCCCTCAAGTGCCCATGGGTACTCGAATGCCACAAGACAACAGAAGATGCACAGGTTAGAGAAACACAGCCCTGTAAACAGTTGTAGTTAAATGTGTCTTAGTTTTACAAATTTTATGGAAGCACATGACTATGTCACACACATTGTGTGGTCCCAGTTGTCTTGGGAGGTATCTATGCAAATGAGGGGCACTGCCATGGAAGCTTTTCCAGCTCTGCAGTGGAGCCACTTAGCCTTCCGAGTTAGGTCGCTTTGCTGTCACCAGTGTTTGCTCGGGAAACTTGGTGGTCGGTCAACAACTGGAAGATCTAACTTTCAGTGATTCTAAAACTTTATATAAGGTAATGCTGCCATAGACCACTTAGGTTACAAAATTTGGTTGCAATTTTTAATCACACAGCATTTATATAATAAGAACAAAATCAGTGAGTGAGCAACCAATCTTTGTGTTTTTCTGGAACCTAACAAAAACAAATTTAGAATTGAAGTGGCGCATGAGGCTGACCATGGAGAGGAAGAAAGACTTGAAACAGAGGCGTAACCTGGAAGAATCACTTCCAAACAACATGTATGATTCCTTCAAAGCCTGGTGCTCATATCTTTCACTGTGGGCACTGTGACACACTCCTAGGCAAGAAAGAGATTGGGGGCACAGGTACTGGATTCTGAAATGGTGAAGTGAATTTCAATCCTCCAAGATGATACACTACAATGGAAGATCATCAAATGCTGTATCAGTTCTCTGAGACCCTTTAGACTTCAGAAGAGATTACCAAAAATTACCACCCCTCAAGTTTTGGCCCTATGGTGGAAAGCATATACTGCATTTTGTTTTTCTCCATTTTGACTGATAACAGAGGGGAAGGTAGGGGGAGAAGGATGTAACATCCAAGTTCTGAACTGTCTGCTTTTCTAATACATCCCAGAAGTTCTGGTCAACCAACAGAAAGATTCAAGACTGATCCATGTCAGGAAAGTGATTTGCATCTTTTCGGGGAAAAAATCCATTTATTTTACTATTGGTCACAGAAAACACTGTTTTGATTAATTTCAGGACAAACTTAAGTATTTTGGCAAGATTTAGACTGAACAATGATGGAGTATTAGCACAAGAAACATAAAACCTACCTATGTGGTTCAGAGCATGCCGCCCCCAATTTGTTGGTATTTGGCATATCTTCATTCATCTAACTTCTGTGACCCTCAGTTTTCTTTTTCTTTTTTTCTTTCTTTCTTTTTTTTTTTTAACAGGCCGAGTGGACAGTGAGAGAGTGAGACAGAGAGAAAAGTCTTCCTTTGCCGTTGGTTCACCCTCCAATGGCCGCTGCAGCCAGAGGGCTGTGGCCAGCGGACTGCGCTGATCTGAAGTCAGGAGCCAGGTGCTTCTCCTGGTCTCCCATGGGGTGCAGGGCCCAAGGACTTGGGCCATCCTCCACTGCACACCCGAGCCACAGCAGAAAGCTGGCCTGGAAGAGGGGCAACCAGGACAGAATTCGGGGCCCCGACCAGGACTAGAACCTGGTGTGCTGGCGCCACAGGCAGAGGATTAGCCTAGTGAGCCATGGTGCCAGCCAACCCTCAGTTTTCTTATCTATAAAAAGGCATAACATTGCCCAGCATACCACTATTAAATAGTTACTATGCAAGTGAAATTAGAAAATTATGTATAATTTTTTAGAATATAAAATACTACAAATAGAAGACTTTTTTTAGCGTCTTGTACTAATAACCCTAAGGAATTATCTTTTTTATTGAGATGGGGAAAGGTGAGGTGGAACAAATAAAGAAGAGAAAAGGCCTCTAGTTTATGTACATATGAAAAATAAAATGAACTATGGCTGTACTGCTGAATGTCTCAGGGCATCCGAAGGTTCCTGGAAGTCTTCTGAATATTGGGGCAGCTGAAGAAAATGAGATGGAAGGAGTACAGAGTATCTTGTATCTTTTTAAATCTAATTTTACAAATTCTAGATGGAAGAAACACAAGGATGTTATATATCTAAACAACAAAATGGATGCAATATAACACTGTGCAGAAATTCTCTAACACTGACTTTTTTAATTTGCTACCCCTTGAAAGTTGTGTAACATAAGGTAGGAAGTCATCATTTCCCCAAAGCATTCGTGCTTACTTGTCCTTATGACACATGATGTACTGGGAAGTCTAATTTTGTTTCCTGTGTATGCCTAGGTCTTCGTATGCTACAGGAAATTGAAGAGGAGTGTTATGTGATACAATAAAGTTATTACTGAAGCTGTCTAGTTTCTTCTTTCTCCAATTCAGCATATTAGGCAATCCAGTTTTTTTTTTTTTTTTTTTTTTTTCCTAAGAGCAGATTGCCTATGGTGGACAGCATTTACAAGTGTTCTGGTGATACCAAATACAGCTTCCAAGCTTGAGAATGTTCTATCCTCATTAAAATGGTAAATCTGTTCTCATATTGAGGAACTGGATGCCAATTGTTTTGGTTTTAGTTTTCCTATTACAACATATTTAACTCTGAATGAAATCAAACCAGACAAAGATCCCTGAACAGGAGATTGTTTTGTTCTTGATTCATGGTTTAAAATGTTCCAAATTATGATCTCTCAACATCCTTTGTAAAGACTAGGTTATTTGGTAACATTAGAGCATTCTTTTATTTATCACCAATTCAGGTTTGGTATGCAGATTCACAAAAGAAATAGATCTCTTTTCTGGGTGTGTAGGACTGAGTGGACTTGACTGGACCTGGCAGGCTACCACAAGAGTGCCAGTTATGGGTAGTGACCAAAAAAATCACATCAAGCTGTCTCTACATAGCATGTCAAACCAAAGGATCTCCGACTGAGACAGTTATCACCTCTGAGATGCAAAATTACAGCAGAAAACTGGGAGAATTATGTGTGAAAAGTGACAAGGAGACTCCTAAGAGCTCCAGAATAGAGAAGGGATTATGAATAAGAGCCTGTAGTCACATAGGGGAAAGGCCAGATAAAAACTGGAAGTTCACGTGAATAATCCTATGAGCAAGAACTTAAATAGAAGCCAAAATCAAAGGCTGGCTATGGTGTCATGAAGTAAGGAGAATACTTAGCATAAATCTGACCAGTAAATAGACCATTCTGTCTGCCGAGTTTCCCCCTTTTTAGGAACTCAAGGGTCAGTTCTGAATTTTGAGATTATTTACATTCTTGTTTTCCAAAGTTTATTATTTTATACTTATCCATAGCATTGACAAAAAGGCCATCTAATCAAGCCATCTATAGTAATCACAAAATAGTAACTGTAATGATATATATTAAGAAGTGACTCTGTATCACCCAGTTGTCAGTGTTCTAAAAAAATTACCTTATGTTAAGAAGCAAAGGCAATTAAGTGTTTATATAGTTTTTTTGTTTTAACAATTACTTAAGTTTTGAAAATTCAGCAATTGACACTGTTGATTGTCTATTCAGAATTTACTCTCTTTCATCTTTTTAAAAGCAGAATCCTATCTTTTTTAAAAAAATTTATTTAGTAAATATAAATTTCTAAAGTACAGTTCATGGATTACAGTGGTTCCCTCCCCCGCCATTAACTTCCCTCCCACTCACACCCCTCCCATCTCCTGCTCCCTCTCCCATTCCATTCACATCAAGAGTCATTTTTTCTTTCTTTCTTTCTTTTTTTTTTTTTTTTTTTTGACAGGCAGAGTGGACAGTGAGAGAGAGAGACAGAGAGAAAGGTCTTCCTTTTGCCGTTGGTTCACCCTCCAATGGCCGCTGCGGCCAGCGCACCACGCTGATCAGAAGTCAGGAGCCAGGTGCTTCTCCTGGTCTCCCATGCGGGTGCAGGGCCCAAGCACTTGGGCCATCCTCCACTGCACTCCCTGGCCACAGCAGAGAGCTGGCCTGGACGAGGGGCAACCGGGACAGAATCCGGCGCCCCAACTGGGACTAGAACCCGGTGTGCCGGCGCCACAAGGTGGAGGATTAGCCTAGTGAGCCACGGCGCTGGCCAAGATTCATTTTCAATTATCTTTATATACAGAAGTTCGATTTAGTACATATTAAGTAAAGATTTCATCAGTTTGCACCCACACAGAACATAAAGTGTAAAATACTGTTTCAGTACTAGTTATAGCATTAATTCCTAAACTATTATTATTGTGATAATTAATTATATATTTATTAGGTTACCACAACTCCAGAGATAATTCCTGATTCCTTTTGTGTAGAATAGTTCTACACCCTTATTCAGATTCTTGATTGATTCAGTGTTTGATGTAGGTGTAGTTCTAGCCAAGGAAAACGAAGAGAGTTTTCTGGGGACTTCTTTTTTTAAAGATTCATTATTTATGCACTTGAAAGGCAGAGCAACAGAGAGATAGGGAGGTAAAGAGGAAGGGGAGAGAGAAAGAGAGAGAGGGGGAGAAAAAGAGAAGAGAGAGAGATATCTTCTATCTACGATTCACTCCCAAAATGGCTGTGGTAGCCAGAGCTGGGCCAGGCTGAAACCAGGAGACAGGAGCTCCATCTGTTCAATACCAGAGCTCATGGCTACAAATCCAAGGCCCTTTCCACTGGAACACTTAAATGCATCCTTGATGTTGTCACCACAAGTGATGGGTAGAATAATTATCCCTGCCCCTGAAGATGTATATAGCCTAATCTGTTGAGTCTGTGAATAAGTTACCTCATGTGGCATTAGGTATAGGTTACCTTACTTGCAAATGTGACTAAATTAAGGAAATTGAGATGGAGAGATTGTCCTGGATAATCTAGATAGGTCCACTGCAATCACAAAAGTCCTAAAATGGGGTGGGGTACAGAATGAGAGCCAGAGGAGATGTGATGATGAAAGCAGATGTCAAAGTGATGCAGTCAGGAGCTGAAGAATTTTGCCAGCCTCTAGGAGTTGCAAAAGGTCAGAAGCACATCTTCCTCTATAACCTCCAAAAATAACTCTGCTCTGCTGCTACCTTCATTTAATCAGATTCGTGACCTTCAGAACAGTAAGACAATAATTTTGTGTTGTTTTGCATCATTAAATTTGTGACAATTCATTGTCTCAGCAACAGATAATTAATATGCCATCTATGAATAGTCAAATATTTACAAGTATCAGATGTTTGCTCAAATTTCCAAAGAAACATGAAGTAATTGCAAATTTTGAAATTTATTTAACTTACAATTCTGCTTGTACCACCACAGTATAAATATTACGAATGATTCATTTACCAAAAACTGAAGCCCACATCTACCGTGTGTAGGTAATTTGACTTCCACTCTATTTTTATAGTAATGCAATCTGTATCTCATCTTATACTTCTGTTGAGTATTTCTGACTATCTGCTCATCTTTATTTTAGCTAAAAACATTATGAGGTTCTGAATGAAACCCTTTGTAGGTCTGAGAATACATGTGTTGCCATCACGCAAAGTGCTTAGACTGAAAGATCATGTTGGTTTACTTCATAGGCTAGTTCAGTCTATTTTGTTTTAAAGCATTTGTGAAAGTAAGGGAACTTCCTTAGGAATTGGCACATTTTACACAATAGTAAAAATAAGTTATCTACCACAAATAATTCTTTTTTGGTGGAAATTACATCATTCTTTCAAAAGATAGTCATCCAGTTATCACTGCTAAAGTTTGTACAATGGATTTTGGAGTCATTTTCATGGAGATGGCTATGAAGAGGTGTGTCTAGTGACTTTGAATTGATTTGGATATTGAAAAAACAGAAGTTCGCTGTTTATAATCTGCTAAAGTTGCCCAATAGTGCAGGAAAAAGGCAATAATCAAAAAGCCAGCATATACCCTGGATATTAATTTTTTTCAGGACCACATCAGGAAGAGAAATATTTTGATGGAAACTCTTCTGATACTACTCTACCCCCTAAACACAGCCAAGAGGTGATACTTAATCCCTACTCAAAGATAAACATACAATATTATTTCTGATATATAGGTCAGCATTTATCCTAAATTGAACTTATGAATTTTAAAAACATTTATTTATTTATTTGGAACACAGAGTTACAGAGAGAGAGGGAGAGAGAAAAAAATCTTCCATCCACTGGTTCACTTCTTAAGTGACTGCAATGGCCAGCCTGAAGTCAGGAGACTGGAACTTCATCAGGACCCCTAAGTGGGTAGCAGGGGCCCAAACACTTGGGCCATCTTCCACTGTTTTCCCAGGCACAGAGAGCTGGATCAAAAGTGGAATAGCCGGGGCTTGAAATGTGGCTCAGATGGAATGCTGGTATCTCAGGTGGTAGGTTAACCTGCTGCTATTAAATAATAACTATGCCACCCACAAAATTTTTTTTGAAGATTTTATAGCAGTTGTTGTGTCTTATAAGAAGAAAACAGTCAAGAGGAATTACCAATTTTATTTTACAGCTCATCTGTTATTTCATCATTTACCATAGAAACCAGTCATGTGTAAATACTGGGGTGATTTCTCAAGTTTCTCTATGCAATTATAATAGCCAGGAATATGAGCCCTATTTGGACATAAATATTGCCTCTCTAACTACCTATTTGTATATGTGTAGTCAATGTAATTATTTTTTCTAAATATTAATTCTCTATTTTTAAAAGTGAGGCTAATAGCTATACCTACCTCATAGAATTGGAGTCAAAATGACATAATCCATTTATGGAATCTGAAATGTTTTAAGTATTCCATAAATATTAGGGGCTATTATTTTCTTTACTCAGATCTTGTTGAGAATTTGTATGTCAAACAAAAATGTGTCTTGGTTATGCTATGGTATAAGTTTACTATTTCATTATTTATATAGCAAGATTTAGTTCATTTTAGATGAAGGTGAGTGCCTATTAATCTAATTGAGAGTCTGAGGCCCTTTCCATCATGTAAAGCTGACTTTGTGTTTTGAACTCATTTGAACCACAAGGTGAAAGTTGCAGTAATTCTTCTGGGGCCACCAAAATGATGAAGTAGGAATACCTGTTAATTCTATGCCTACTTGAAAAACACATAACTCATAAGAGCTGTAACAATGAGGAATACTACCATGCTTAAAAGAAGATGTAAGGAAGTACTTTAGAAAGTGTAATAAAAGATACATTAGAAACTGAATGGGATTGAAGGAATACTGTCAAAGGATCTTAAACTGATAGTGTCCATTTTGGCTTCTTTAGTATCCCATTAGAAATATATATTTATTTGTTGTAAGAACTGAAGTACATTTAGTCCAGGAATTTTTGCTTATAACTAAACTCTGTTCTGGAGTCAATTAGGCTTCTGTCTGTTTATATTTGCCCATAGACCATATGTGTACAGAGAAATACACTGATACAGTCAAGGAGGCTAAAAGGAAAAGGAGAGAATTCAAAGATAAATACACATTTAAAGTGACAAATAGATAATAAAATCCCAATAGAGTGCTATGCCTTCCTAGAGAATAAACTTTTGTTTATGACATGGGTGGAAGAAATCCTCACTGGACCACTGCAGATAGCTACCCAGAGGTGCAGATTTGAGCAAATTATAAGCACTGAGAAATAATTTCTCACAACAGATAGGCATTAACTAACTAAACATGGCATCTTCTATGAAGAGTACACCTGTTGGAACCCATGGAAACAATGAGAGTTCCTTTGATTAGAATGAATTTTCCATTGTCCTGCTAGGTGGATGCAATTGGAGTTATTTTGTATTTGTACAGTTCTAAACATTCACAACATTCACAGAGATGTTGTGAATCCAAGCTTGAGGTCATAGTGGTGGCTTTGCCTGGGAACAGAAAGAACTGTTCGAGAAGACCATTGTATCATAAGAATAGACAACATTGTATGCCACTATGTCCTGATCTCAACATTCAAACCAAGCTCCCAGAAATTCTGTCTGAGTTCCCCAAGGAGAACACAACCACTATCCAAGTTACAAGGTTCATCTTGCATTTGATCTGTCAATAAGTCTTGGATGAAACCACATTTAAGTAACCAGTATTCCTCTTTTTGAGATTAAAAATAGACCCCCAGGACATATCTGCTCTAATGTGTTTGGACCCTCATAAATGCAAGCAATCCTTAGAAAACATGCAAAAGAAGTGATCCAGACTCTGTGCCGGGAAGACTTGAGTCAATTTGGTCATCAGCATTCCTGAACGCCCTCGATTCCGTGTTGCAGAGTATATGCAGGAGCAGAAAATGCCCATTAATGGCTAGTGGTCTAAGAGAGGGGAAGATAAGTCTGCCTAGAAGAATATCACAAATAATAGTAGAAACACTGTATTAACGGTTTTTTGAGCACAATGCTTTATATTTGAGTGGAAGTTTTGATGGCCAGAAATCCAATAGGTGCTAAGTAGTCCCATATCCATTGCTACAATTGTCATGAAGCTAATGAAGCCTTGGTTTTACATCTCTCAATGCATGAGTCACTTCCAACTTCTTGTATTTTAGGTTGTACTAAATTTTGTATTCCTTTTCTTCAAGGGTCACCTGTAATAAAGTTTTAAATGCTGCATAATTTGACTCTTCTACTGGAAAACAAGTGTTTTCTTAAGTACTGACTATTTCCAAGAGGAGTATGCATATACAATCAGTCTCTGTTTCCTAAATTTCTATATTTGCATGAATTTTTTTACTGAATTGATTTACTTAAGATTATTTTATTTAGGATTCTTCTCTCTTCCATTCACTGATTATTCATAAAGAATAGGAAGACCACGAAGAGTTGAATGAGACCAAAACAGAGAAAGGAGTAAATGCCTTATTTCTTTCATGCAGCAACATTAGGGCTCCTTGATTGATCTATTGAGCTATAATCTATCTATTAATCTATCTTAGAATTCAAAATAGAGACAGTTTTGATGCAGACACAAATGAGCTCATTTCTTGGAAAAGTCAAGACAGATTTTATATAGATAGTCAGTCTGATTGTTTTGAAAGTAAAACTTGCTTCACCAATAGGTTATATAAGAAATATTTCCCAGAGAAAGAATACTTCAAATCAAAAGGTACACGGTTTTGATATAAAAAGCATTTTCCAACAAAAACATTATTTTGCGAAGATGCATTGCAGTGAACTAGTGAACTATATGTTTATTTTCCTAACCATTTCTCAGTCAAATCAGATACCTCTGAATAATGGGATGATTTGATAGATTTTGATTTACATTCCCCAAATGAAGAAATTAATTATTCAGAATAGAGTAATTCTTTCTTTTTATTTTTATAAAAAAATGTTTATTCATTTATTTGAAAGGCAGAGTTACAAAGAGAAAAGGAGAACGTGAGAGAGAGAGAGAGGAAGAGAGAGATCTTCCATCTGCTGGTTCATTCCCCATATGGCCTCAATGAGTGGGGCTGAGCCAGGTCAAAGTCAGGAACCAGGAGCTTCTTCCAGTTTGCTCACATTGGTGCAGGGGCATAGGGACTTGGGCCATCTTCTGCTGCTTTCCCAAGTGCATTAGCATAGAGCTGGCTGGGAAAGGGAGCAGCCACGATGTAAACTGGCACCCATATGGAATGCTGGCACTACAGGTCAAAGCTTAATCTGCTGTGCCACAGCACCAGTCCCAATCCTTCCTTTTTAAAAGCAAGTGATTTCCTTTTTAAAAATGAAATAACAGCAGAAACTAATCAAGTAGAATTAAAAATAGAACCATTGAAATAACAAAATATCTATTACCATAGTCTTTATGTAAATTTATTATGTTATGCTTATGTTTATAAAAGATAGGAATAGATTTTATGCTGAATCCTATGTTATTCCAACTACAAGCAGTAGTAATCTATGAATAAATGAACTACTTGAAAACAAAAAGCTGTCCATATTATTTTGTACTTTTTCCAACAAAATTGTAATTTTACCCTTGAAAAATATTTGCCAATATTTGATATGTATCCATTTTAAAAATTAATTCCACAGTGATAATTTTTGTAATGAGGATTGAATCTAGAAGTATTTTAAAACTTAAAAATTGTAGTTCTAATTCTTAAATTATAACTTGACTTACATACATATTTTTCTTCCAGAGAAGTATGACAAGGTGATCAGAAGATTAATTTCAAGCATAATGATTTAATACATTAGGCAAAACTACTGCAGAGGGAATTGAAATGGGACTTTAAGTTCAAGGAGTAAAAGAGTGATATAACATTTCCAACTATTAGGGAAGACCTTGTCCATGTATTTTAAAAGGATAATAGTAATTACCCAATTGCTGTGGTAGATTTCATTGAATACATTAAAAGAATAAAGAAACAGGGGTTTTGTTTTACAATCTGTATTTAAATATAAAAGAAGTTTAGCTACTGACCTAAAATATACTTGATACTTTATTTTAAAATAAAGGGTTACATGAGAAAAAAAAAAAAAAAAGAACTGAAAAGTACCTAAATGCATTCTGTCATGCTGAGAAACTGCAAAAACCATTTCCCTTTCGTGGAATTAGGGACCATGTACTTTCATCCAGAAAAGGAAAGCTGCCTTGGAGGCAGTTGCCTGCATGCTGTGCTCCCATCCTTGCCTCCAGGGGGAGTGGAATGGGAAGGACTTTCATCTCTCTTCACCTCAGGCAAAGTGAGAGTGGCTTCAAAGAGACAATTGGGATAGTGGAATATGGAGATTCAGAACTTAGTGTGTGAACCCCTTGCGGACAATGTCTGGAAGTGTAAGGTTGCAGCTTGAGCTATTCTACTTGGCAGGACAGGACTGAGTTAGGAGTGAACCACACTTCCAAAGAAAATGCAACATGCTTTGGGGACACTTGCCAACCTTGAGTTTTGCTGCTCCAGCCACAATGATACATCCAAAATGCAAGAAATGTTTGGCCTCTATAAGTTTGTTCTAAAATCCTCAGTACTTGGACAGGGCCTTTGCAATAGATACAATAAATAAATTAATGGAACCCTAACCTTTTGCAAGTATTAGTCTGTTTACTCCATTCTTTGAGAACCGTGTCAATAAACTTGCAAGTCTTCAAGTTGCTCTTGTTTGACATCCCTGAGTCTTAGTGGGTGAAGTTTCTATTTGGTATGAATCATGAACCCCAATTTTCATCTTGGGATCTTTTGACCATCAGTGCCTCTATGTTGTACAAAGTTTGTGCTGGCTCTGTCCATTGGAATTCTGGCATGCTCTGAACCCGTTCTCCTATTCTATAGGTGCTACTTAGTTCTAGGAGGTGAGAGATATTTGGAGGGCAGCACTTTCCAAGACCATCACATTTTTTACAAGCAGAATATCTGGAGAAAGTGCTGGTTATAGTGATTTTATAATTTCAAAAAGATTAATTAATTAAAAGGCAGAAAAACAGAGATTGGAGAGAGAGAGAGAGAAAAAAATCTTCCATCTGTTGGCTTACTGCCCAAATAGCTGCAAAAATCAGGTCTGAACCAGGCAAAAGCCAAAAGCCAGGAACTCCATCCAGGTCCCCCATGTGGCTGGCAGGGGTGATCACCCACTGCCTTCTCAGGCACATTAGCAAGAAGCTGGATTGGAAGCAGTGGAGCTGGGGGCTTAAACTGGTGCTCTGATATGGGATGCAGACACTGCAAGTAGTGGGTTAACCTGCTGTGCCACAATGCTAACCCCTTTATTACTTTTTAAAGGGATAGACTGGAGAGCTTTATTTATGGATCATCAAAAATAACATATAGTTGTTGAATATGAATACTATAGTATAGTTGAAATATAGTATTACTTGATAAAAGAAAATTGGAAAACATGGGTTCAGAAATGTCAATAGCTTAGTTGAAGAAGGCATATATAGCAAGTATAGAAAGGTTTCCACAAAGACATTTGATGTGCCCTGCTTTTTTTTTTAAAAAAAGGTTTATTTATTTATTTGAAAGGCAGAGTTAGAGAGAGGCAGAGAGAGAAAGAGAGGGAGAGGGAGAGAGAGGTCTTCCATTTAGACATTTTGGGGTGATCGTTATTCTGTTGTGATTTCATGCAAAAAGTAGCAAAAATTTTTCCAAAATTTATTATTATAAATTTGATGATTAATTCAAAATGCTTAGATTTTAAATATTATTTTGACTGAATATGTTTGAGCTTCAATATATGCATGATATATTGATATCATTGATATCAAGTTCCAAAAAAAGGAACTTGATAATTTCAGAATTTTGGCCCCAAGTGGAATTCTAGTTATACATAAAAGAGAGAAAATAATGTGAATTTATGATAAGTATTATTAATGCTTATATTTGATTTTTTTATTTAATTGAGCAAATAAATATTTTTGATTGCAGTTAAGGAATAGTGAATTTTGTCCAAGGAAGTTCATATTATTTTATTTACTTCCATTTAAAAAAATTATTGTAAGAAGCAGAGTGACTGATAAAGAGAAGGAAAAGGAGAGAGAGATGGTGGGGGTGGGGGTGAGAGGGAGAGAGAGGGAGGCACATTTAGCAGATAGAGAACACTCTCGTCCATGGGTTCACTCCCCAAATGCCTGCAGGAGCCAGGAGCTCAATCCAGGTCTCATGCATGGGTGGCAGTGGCCTAATTACTTGGGCCCTCATCTGAAGTCCCCCAGGATCTGCAGTAGCTGGAAGCTGAAATTGGACAGCAAACCTGGGACTCAGACCCAGGCGCTTCAATATAGGACATAGGCAGCCCAACTGGTACATAACCACTGGAATAAATTCTTGCTCTATACTTCCTTTTCTTAAAGGTAAACATTTAGAACTTTTGTACAGCACACAAAGCTGTCAGCACAGTGCATTGTGAAATTGAGATTTTCTGGACTAATGATTAACCCTTCTGTGACAGCTCTTGTAGTAGTGGTGGGACTCCTCTACTACTGGGAGAGGTTTTAGGGTCCCTTGAGAATTGACTAGTGTCTAGTAAAAGAGAGAGTAGGGAGGAAACTCAATGATGAACAAAATCTGCCACAAGACTAAAGCATCCATATTACACAGAGATCAAACATCTGAACTGTCTGCCCAACGTTTCAGTTGGTTCTTGATGCTCAAATCAAAGGTTCTTTCTTTTGGTGAACACAGCTTCAGTGTCCTCACTATATCACCAGCCCCTTCTAGTGGTTACTGTTTCTCATTTTAGAACCATCTCTAAAATGGGTTGTAAAACATTGGTGAAACTGCCCAACAGTTACTTGTAAATGTAGAAGATTTATATCCTTCATGTGCTGAGACACACAGCCCCAACAGGCACCTTACAATACCAAGGAAGAGGCTTGAAGAGAAATGTAAAGCAGCCATTGTCATGATGCAGGGAAATTGGGTTGTTTGGTTCAATTTCATGTTCTCCATGCTTTTTCAAAGCACTGATTTCTTGAATCCTTAATCTTTCATTTATTGGAAAGGTAAGTTTTCATTTCATAGTAGAGAAAAGTTTTCCTTCTCTGCTTCTGTGCATGGTCATTTTACTAAAGCACTGTATCAGTCTTTATGGGGCTAGGGTGGAGGGGCGGGGATATTCTGGCTGAGATTTTCATTGTCTCAAAGGCAGCTGCTTCTTGCAGCGGACTCTGTGCTTCCCTGTGCAGTCCTTAGGACCTGCTCACTGAGAACTCACAGCCTTGCATGCAGGAGCAGATCAACTCTGTTCAGCCAAACCCAATGACACCATCATGAAAAGGGCCAATCAAAGCACTGAGCAAGTCTCATCAAACTGGAAATTGATCAGGCTGTAAAAAAAAAAAAAAAAAAAAGGATGTCATTTAGTTAGCCCCCTCTCCAGTCCCTATTATACCACAGACATAGCACCCCCTCCCCCCCACACACACCAAAAATGTATTTTTGCTTTCATTACTAGAGTTTAAAAGAAATGCTGTGTCAGTGTTTTGATGCATCCAGGGACTGAATGTAAACAACATGGTACAACTCTAGAAACTGCCACCATAAAATATTTTAAGAGGCAGAATAGAGTAAAATAAAATAAAAATGTCTTTTTATGTGATATCTCAGAGTAATTCAGGATTTATGGTACCTTAACCTTTAGAATCCAAAATATTAAGCTATGTTTCTTAGAGATAATAACTCGGTTGTCCCTCACTTATGTGTCTTAGATAAAAGCCTACTGCCACAGAATCCATGAATGCTCAAATACCCTTGCGGGCCTTTAGTAGTAAATCTTATGGAATAGCTTATGGCCAATGTAATGGCCCACAGTAGCCTGCGAATATCATGAATTCTAATAATACTTACATCAGTAGAAACATGAAGTAATGTCTCCATTGTAATTAAATGATGTATTTAGAGCAGTGGACTAAATGGTCCCCTAGTGTGTTGGTGATATATTCTAATAGTCTTCTCTTTACAGCCCCACATGGTAATATTCATGCTTTATTCTGGAGGGCTTTGCTTCTGACTGAACATCTGAATTGCAACATTAAGTGGTAAAGTGGATTACAGTGAGTTCCCATGAATATGGATCCTGATCAAGAAACTAAGTGCTTAAAAAAATAAAATGTTACTATTTCAATAGAGTGATTACAAAAACATTTTTATATGGAGGAATGTCGGGAGTCTTCCCCCCACTTTTTCTTTTATGTCCCAGAAGCAGAACATATTTGCCACAATTAAAAATTTACTAAGGTGAAACATCAGAACTTAAATCACTGCAATTGCTACTGCGGTTATTGAATTTAATTTGGGCTGTTTGAGGTACAAATCAGTTTTGATAATAATTACATTATTCCATTTTAAAAACATGTTCACTTTAAAGATTGCAGCCAACCATAAAGCATATATATATACACACACACATACATACATACGAAGAGGATCTCTTACCAGGGCCTAAAGGAAATGATCCTGCAGTTTATTAGTTAAAAGTGTCACATTTTGAATTTTTATTCTTTCTTTTCCCTTGAATAAGTCACTAAAGCAGTAGCTTGAGGCAGTAAGAGCCTACGGCAAAGCTGAGGGCATTTCTGTCTATCCAGTCTAGTGGGTAAGAAGAAGTAAAAGAGAAGTCTATCATATATGGTAATTGAATTAGACACTGTGCTTGTGTGGGACATAAAATTATAACAGAAAAAGTTTATATGTTTATTTGACTAAGTGAAATATTCTAAGATTATTTTATATTATGTATTGAATTATACATTGTGTTTCTTAAAACACAATTTCTAAGAACAAGGAAAAATCTCCACTGCTGTAGATAATTCTAACTTTAGTTTTATTCCATGAGTGCAGATTTCTGATGAGGAGACACTAAGTATATGAGCAGCTGCCTTTTCTACTTGGCTGAGTTAACATTGACATGTGAGTTTGCCTGCTGTATGTATGTTTATTTGTGTGTGGCATGTGCTTGAGTGTGCACTTGTCTAGTTAAGGTATTGGGGCTTTCAATTCACTGGGTGCTTGTAAAAGCAACAGCATGTCACAGAAATTCTGTATGTGATGGCATTTGTTGCATGGTTGTTTTACATTTAATGGTGATTTGGCATTTTTATTTTCTAAATTTGCCTTCTCTGTATATTACACATTGGTACCTGCAACAAATCCAGTAGCTTAAACAATATGCCTTTGTTTTCACCACAGAACTTTGCTCTTGTTGGCTAATTGCTGGCTTGGGGTAAACTTCCATTACATTCTTTTTAAAAAGAAAGTTGCTTCAAAAAATTTCAAAATTTTTGTCATAGTCTCAAAGTTTTGCAAAAAGCCGGGGAGCTGAACATTTAGGTTGTGGTAAAACAAAAACAAAAACAAAAAAAATGTATTGCTGTAGAAGAAAATCAAATGCACAGGAACATGGAGACCCTGGTCACTGCAGCTAAATAAAGAGTTCTTTCTTCGGCCAGTTTGACGTGGCTTTGGTTGGCAAGCTAATTCTTTGAGTACCACCCTTGAAAATCATGCTAATGAGGCTCTTCACTTCATCAAGTAGGATTGTGGACCTTTTTGTCTGCATCATTAAGGCCCCAAATTGCCCCATTAGTAAGGCCTCAAATTGCCCCTCAGGGTCAATATTTAATGCAGGTGAGCTTAGGTTAACTACCCTCAGAACCCTCTGGACAACAAACAATGTGGAGTACCTGTTAGAGGGAAATTCATTTTCTCCCTAAATTTCCTTTGTAAAACACCAATTTCCATGTTGGAATTAGTTTTTAAATTCATTTTTGGGAAAATAATTAGGCTTATTTTATGTTGCTGATTCCACAAGAGTAAATTTTGCAATAGAAGACAAAAATCCTTCTATCAGGCCCTCCTATCAGTGGCTCATAAGCTCTAATATTTTCATCTGTACAATGGAGGTAACCATACCTGAGGGTACCTTGTGAGGATGATGCTTCCAAATTAAGAATGAAGAACTCACAGAAAACAGTAATGGCAACAGCAACATTAATTCTTAGTAAGTTCTTAACAGGTTTTTTTTTGTAAGATTTTAGCAATTGAATGACTACCCTTATTAATTATTGCGTTAAAAATTCATGAAAAGTTTGGACCATAAATGGCAGTCGAATGTGTTCCAACTTAAAATTCAGAATAGGATTCTTTGCTATTTTAGCATTGAGATAATAAGTAGGGCCCAAAGGTTACACACATTTAACAACATAAATATAAACTCTTTTTTATTCATTAAAATTTGAAATGAGAGGGAAAAACAAAATGAGTCTTCCTGTATGTGTATCCTCCATTTGGCTTCCTGAGAACTGGCTAATACTCTGTTGCTGCTAGTTCTCTCTAGAGACTCTGCGTGTTGGGAGGAGGCGGGGGTTGGGGGTGGAGAGGAGAAACAGCAATTATCCCTGAGCATGCTCAGCAGAATTCACTGGTGATGTCAGGACGTGAACCCTTTCATATGTGGCAACTGGAAGATGAGAGCAGCTTACAGTTCCCGGCAAGTGTGTGAAACAGAAGCCTCGAGATTATATTCCACATCGAAGAGGAGATAACATTTATGTCTACTGTGTTAAGGTTAATTTCCATGCATTTAGGGCCCCTGAAATCCTCATCACCTCTGTGGCTCTTACCTGCAAAGTCAGTCTTGCTACTGAATGGGGCTTCAATTAAGAAGTGCTTGCTGGTGTCCTTCCAGCAATATCTTGTGAGTTTGAACAATTTTAGTGAAATAAATGTAACAAGGAAAAATGAATTCTCTTTAGCCTCTATTCAGCCAAAATTAGCCTCCGTGGATTCTGGCTCACAAAAGCACCACGGGCCTCTGGCTGTGCTCTGTAGCTGTGAAATAGAATCAAGATTCCATTAGGCATCCCAAGCTGCCTCCTTCTCCAGGGCACACAATAAAAATGACAACAGGGGATTGTCCCTCAGCTAGTCTAACAAGGGGGTGGGTTCTTTTCTAAATGACTAGATGTCTGTTTAGCTGAGGGAGAAATTTAAAGGGGCCATGGGCCAAATTTTCTTCAATCCTTTGGCTCAAATATTTGTTTCTAAGGTCATCTTCCGAGAGACCTTGAATTCTACCTCTTTTGGCACTTAGAAGCCCGGGCATTTTTTCTTCCTTTTAAGAATGTGTGAACTGAGAGAAATAAGAGACTATACATAGTCCAGTAACATTATTCTGCGATAAATATCAGAAGTTTTAGTTTTAACAGATAGATAATTAGTCTCAGGAATAAATATTTCCCTCTAATCAAGAAAAATTCTAGGTTGGAGAAAGGTTTTCTATTTTCAGAACTCGGGACAATAATCTCCAGTGGATAAATTTATGCAGACAACCATGTCTTAAAGTGAACACAGAAGGGATGAAGCCTTATTGCCTTGTATGTATCTATAGCCCACATAGAGACCTTGGTCATTCCTCTCGCTGTTGAAGGTCTTCAAGCTGTCTGTGTTGGAGGGGCCACCAATAGATTATGACCTCGCAAAAATTCTTTTTGCCATAAACTTCCAATCAATTTCTCCATTTCTTTTCTATATCGAAAGTACAAAAGCCATTGAACATTTTCTTCCCCTTCCCAAGGATAAATGTAGTGTAACTTATTCAGTCCTCGCATAAATTTGATTGAATATTCTTTCTTTCTAATTGACCCAGTAAATCGAATTTTGTATGTCCCTTGATGCCATAGAACAAATTTTAATACAGTTTGTCAATGAGTTTCAGAAAGTAGAACAGTTCATCATTCATAGTAACTGTACTATATTCACATGCAGTTATAAATGTATATTTCATGGCCACTTCTCCTTTGCTTCATTCAGAATTACTGGCAGGAAGTAATATTATATAATCCATGGTGTCAGTTACTAATGGTAGTGGGAAGTAAATCATAATGTTTTTCATTATTGAATTGCTAATACTTAGGGGTTGTAATATCCCATATATGAAGTCTTTAATAAGCAATTATTTATGTGCTCACTTACTGGATGTTGCATTTCTTCAACCAAGTAGAAGTTCTTTTAAATAATTCTTTTTGAAAAGTCATTCATTGATAACATAGTTCTATATGACTGCACATACTTGCTATGAAATGTAAGCTGAGACTAAAATGAATAGTACTACAAATATGAAAATATGAATTGCCACTTGTAAAATATCATAACTGATTCTAAGACCAAAGAGAACCTAATTTATCTTGGCTTTGAATATTGATGCTGCAGTCTGAAACTAATAGATTAATGAAAAGAAAAACTTGTTCTGGGGCAAGTGTTTGGCTTACTGGTTAAGACACTCATATTCCACATCAGAGTACCAAAGTTTGACTCCTGGCTCTGGCTCCTGACTCTGGGTTCCTGCCAATGCATACCCTGGGGAGCAGTCACGATGGTTTAAGTAATTAGGTTCCTGCCACGCATGTGGGAGACCCTGGTTACATTCCCACCCCCTGGCTTTGGACTGTCATGGGCACTTGGGGGAATGAATCTGTGAATAGGAGCTTTCTGTGTCTATCTCTCTCAAAGAAGTAAAAAAGGAAAACAAACAAATGTGAAATCCAAATTCTAAAGTTGGCTCTGCTATTTATTAGGAAACGATAAAAATCTTTGGGATTCAATATCTTTATTCACAAAATGAACACATTTTCCTACCATAATAATTTCTTAATTATTTTAAAATGAACATATTTTGTTAAATAACATCATTATCAGTACAGTAGAATAATTAAACCAAATTATTAACATTTTTGTTTTCATTGATAAAGAGCAGGTTAATTGCAATTTTTCAGACAGTTCTTAAGTACAGATCCTAAATACACTTAATTGTTTTCTTCTAGTATTTGATATACTTAACAGGTTATTCTGTTGCTAAAATGAAAGGAAAATATAGTACCTTTCATTTGTTTGCTTACTTGTTTGATTATGCTGTTTATTGTGTGACTCTTCTTAATGATTGCTGTACTTTTGACTACAACAGATTCTGGCTTTAAATTTTTCTATAGTGATAATGGTGTTCTATAGTTATTGTGTGACTCTGGACATTAGGGTTAAGGTCACATACTAAGATTCCTATTTTCAACATGTATATAAGTATACTGATGCATTTTCAGTTTTCCACTGCTGCTCCAATGCATTGTGACGGTGCCATTTCTTTACGTTAGTCAGGGCAAGTTCATTTGTAGTGACTAAGAAAGGATCATCTGTCACAATCCTTAGTGACTTAGGTTTTTACTGAATTCCTCAAGTTGACAAGTATTTTCAAAGTTTCAGTGCAAATTCCCTATTTGTGGATACCATGGGTAAGCTGGACACTGAGTCCAGAAATAGGCAGATATTCAGTTAGAATTCCTGAGGGTAAAAATGGAGAAAGGAGCACCAGAGTCAAGTTTACTATTTATTTAAAACTGGGGATTAGGCCAGGTGCTTCCATTTCTAAAAGAGGTTTGAAATGAAGAAAAATGCATTCTTTGAAAGTGATATAGTCAAGGTTTCTGCTTTTAGCAAACAGTAGACTTAAGGAAATAGGAGAACACCCAAACAGCCAGAAAACTGGGATCTGTAAGGGGCGGGCTGCCTATTTGTTCTGTAACTGGATTCTCATTATTACTCAAAGCATCATGTCACATGAGCACCCAATGTGACTGCAAAACTTGGATCAGGTCTGGGAATCAAAGGAAAATATATACAATTGTCAGACAAGTAGGCTTTGCAGAGCACGAGGGAAGGAGAACAAGGGAGAATAAAGGGAAAAAATTTAGAACAACAACGAAAAGAAGTCGCACTTAAATATGCAGAATAGGTGAACATGTAGACGTAGAGAGTAGAGTGATTGCATGGGGTCTGTGGGTGGCAAGAGAGGCAGAGATGGAGAATGAGTACTATGCGTACTATGCATGTGGGGGTCCTTTTGGGGGGACAGGAGAGAATGAAAGGTCTCTAAAATTGATTGTGGTGATTCTTGCCTAACTCTATGAATAAATTAAACATCATTGGATTGCATACTTTATTTTTTTTTGTAAAGAATCATACTCATTAAGCTTGCAGACAAAAATACCAAACACATAATAGAATGAGGAAAGGGGGAGAGAAGAGACCAGAGGATGGGAAGGGAAACTATCAGGAGAGAATAAAAAAGGAAAATTAAGTAAATGTGAAGTAGGCAGGCATAGAGGCTAAAATTGATTAGATTTGTGAGCTGGAGGACCATGCCTTCGCCACGCCCCTGTGTGACCTTACACCCTACCTGATACCCCCAGCACGCCCCCATGTGACATCAGGCTCTATCTTACCATTCCTGAGCGCCCACCTGCCTACAAGCCACTCCCCTGTGGAAAATATATAAAAAGGCAAGGAGGGTCCTGAGACGGGCTCTGCCTCTGCTTTGTTGCCATGATAAGTGGTGGATAGCAGCTCGAGGTGCCTGCTGCACGTGGGTTTTGGCCTGCTCTCTGCTTGGTATGGACGCTACTTAAAATGTACCATGCTACTTCATTTATCTGTGCTGGTATTTATAATTCTTCTCTAAATATAAGGCAAGAACCCTCTTGGGCTTACTAATATTGGGAGTTTATTAGTAAGCATATGGTGAAATCGTATGGCAACCCAAAATCTGAAAGTACATGTGGGGGATAGCACTTCTGGGGAAATCTAAAGGGGCACATTTTTGTATAAATTTTAGGGGGGTCATGCCCAATTTCAAATGAACAAAAAAAACCCACTCAAAACTTGTCTAAATATTAAAGTTCCAAACAAACTGCTTAATCAAATGTTAAGAAAGAGGAACACAGGCAACAAGTTGAACAATCTTGACATGATTTTACTTCAGATGAAATTAAGTTTAAGAGATCATCACACAATGTTTTTTTTTAAAGATTTATTTATTTATTTGAAAGGCAGGGTTAGAGAGAGGCAGATGCAGGAGGCAGAGAGAGAGAGAGAGGGAGATCTTACATCCACTGGTTTACTCCCCAAATGGCCACAATGGCCAGAGCTGGGCTTAACCAAAGCCAGGAGCCAAGAGCTTCTTTCAGGCCTCTCACATGGGTACAGAGACCCAAGGACTTGAACCATCTTCTACTGCTTTCCCAGGCCATAGCAGAGAGCTGGGTCAGAAGTGGAGCAGCCGAGACTTGAACCAGTGCCCATATGGGATGTTGGCACTTCAGGTGGCAGCTTTACCCACTACACCACAGTGCCAGCCCCCATTCAATGATTTTTAAATAGATCAGGCTTAAAATATTTGAAGTTATAGATAGAATCAATAGGGTTGGGATGCTTGAGCGAGATTATACTTTCACACATAATGAATGCTCAATTAATGTGAGATGCTTTAATTATGACAAACTTTCCTTTATTAAAACAATTAGTTAATGGTGTCAGCAAATATTTCTGTATTTTCCACTGTAGAATGTTGCAATTCACTTGTCTCACTGCTCATTTTTATGCCCCCTTTAAGACTGAAAACTATGAAAATTTTAACACTTTGGAGAACATGTTTGGAGCTCCCTGGTTTCCTCTTACAGAGTTAAGAGAAACTAGACCATACTTAAGCTCAAACAAAGAAAACAAACAGTAGAACTCCAGAAACACTGGAGCCAGTGTGGTGGTGCAGGGGGTTAAGCTTTATCTTGTGATGCCAACATGCCCTGTATGAGCACGAGTTTGAGCCATGGCTACTCTTTTTCTGATCCTGCTCCTTACTAATGCGTCCAGGAAGCCAGCAGGAGATGGCCCAAGTACTTAGCTTCTTGCCACCCAAGTAGGCACCCCAGATAGAGCCCCCTGGTTTTAGCCTGGCCAAGGCCTGTTTGTTGTAGCCATTTGTGGAGTGAACTAACAGATGGATGGAGGATTTCTCTCTGTCTCCTCCTCTGTCTCTGAAGCTCTGACTTCCAAATAAATAAAATGAATCTTAACAACAACAAAACTGTAGAAACATGTGTATGATATTTTTACTTTGGAGCACCTGACAAAGAGTTTAAAAACTCAGTTTTAGGATCAGCTCTGTGGCGTAGTAGGTTAAGCTTCTGTCTTCAGTGCCAGCATCTCATACGGGTTCCAGTTTGAGTCCTGGCTGCTCCACTTCCAACCCAGCTCTCTGCTAATGGCCTAGGAAAGTAGTAGAAGATGGCCCAAGTGCTTGGGCCACTGAACCCATATGGGAGACCCAGAAGAAGATCCTGCCTCCTGGTTTAGGACTGGCCCAGCTCCACGTGTTGTGGCCATTTGGGGAATGAACTGGCGGGTGGATGATCTCTTTCTTTCTGTCTCTCCCTCTTTCTGTCTACAACTCTGCCTCTCAAATAAAAATAAATAAATCCTTTAAAAAATAAATTATCAGTTTTCAAATAAACTCGGAAACCTTCTCAGAGGAGATGGTTTGGGAGTAGTTCTTTGGAGGACATAATGGAATGATGAGAGAAATATTATGAATTAAGAGAGACATATACGAACAAAGATCCATAAAGAAAACTGAACAGTGAGACGTTCATAGGGCCTAAAGTCAAAAGACTAGCAGATTGAATATGATATAATTCAAGCAGTCAGTCCTGATGGTAATTTTTGGATCATTTAGTACAATTATTTTCAAAGGAAGCTTATCTGCAGAATCACCTATTTAAATAAAACCATACCAGTAACTCAATATGTACACAGATCAGAGCCCAGATGCTCTGTATTTCTAAGAACCCTGTCCACGTGCTCGTTTCCATGTAGCATATTCAAGGAAACTCTAGGATTTAGGGTAGCACAATTAAAAAACTTCAGGCTCCAGGACTACTATTTGTTTGGATGGTCCCTCTCTTCAACTTCAAAGACATTCTTATGAGATGAATGTGGTCCCATGGATGCACAGCATGGCAAGAGGCAACATCTTAAAGAACTGGAAAAATATGCTCACATTTCTAGATAGAATCTCTATCTTTTATGTATAAACTCCATTTACACCCCACATATGTGAGCAATGCTTTGGTCATTTGTTTAGTCTCAAATACACTCACTCACAGCATAGTCTGTCTGGGTTTTGGAAGGGACTTGGGGAAAAGGACAGCCACAGTCCTGAAAGTATTTGCAGACTAGTCCATACAGAGAGATTTCTGAGGTCCTGAGAACTCAGAGTAGTCAGAAGAAAGAACATTCTGGGTGAGCACGTCACTTTAGCTTTGAGTACTTAACCAGAGGAGATCAAGTGTGAAGCTCTTGGAACCATTAGACTCAAAACAGGAGATCCTGAGTCTCCATATAAGAATGCACTTGCATTGACTGTTCCCACCTGTGTGGCTGAGGAGGGAGCACATTGTGAAACCTGACAACAATGTAGACACCATCGAGATGATCACCTCACACCAGCTGGGTATCTGGTCCAGGTGGGTAGCCAGACCATGGCAGGACAGAGCAGGGAATTAATACCCTCAACATACTCGCTTTCCCCTTGTCATCCCCCATCAGTGCTCTGCATCAAACTCAGCCCAATGCCAAAGGACAAGGGAGACAGTTTATGTTGTCAATATAGGTCGGGCCCTGGGACAAAGAATGGGGTCAACAGAGAAGAGTGGGCGGAATCTGGAAAGAAACAAGAAACCGAATGGTCCTCTTCTGTAGAGGCACAGTCCAGCTTACAGAGTGCTTTCTTTGTCAGCATGTAGGATGAGTGAAAGTTGCAGAGGTTGGGTATGACAAAATCAAACAATATTATGTATATGCAAGATAACTAGTTTAGCATTTTATGCATTAGTTCATTACTTCTTCTTTTATGAGGAAGCCCACAGTAAAACATGTAAGTGACTTATAAAAAACTATTCTGCTGTCTCTGATTCCCTGCTTGCTCCTCTTAGCAATGCTGTAGTGAACTGTATTTTGGGCACTGGTTATGGGGAGTGTCTGAAACTTACTGTGGCTGGCTTAATAGGAGAGTGTACTCATTAAAATATATGGTGGTTCTTAGGTTTCCTTTGTATTCTGCAAGATTAAAGGCTGAGAGAGCAGTGGTATGGTACAAAACATTATAAAAATATACTCCACTTAAATTTAGAGATTATTCAAGTTCTGACTTTAAATATTATGTTATCATGAAATTATAAATTAAAACTAGAAAGTTACATGCCCCATTAACTTTTTCAAAAATTTTCTCTTTAGAATATTTACATGATGATTTTTCTTTTAAAAGTTTTTATTTATGTTGCCTTTCATTTGAAAGGCAGACACACACAGAGAGAGACACAGTGAGACAAAGAGAAATCTTCCACTCATTGATTCACTTCCCAAATGCTTGCAACAGCCAGGCCCAGGTCAGGATGAAGCCAGGAGCCTGGAATTCAATCTGAGTCTCCATGTTGGTGACAGCAAGCCAACTACTTGAGGACATCATCTGTCACCTCTCACAATGCACATGAGAAGCAAGCTGAATCAGAAGTCAATACCCAAACCAGGCTCCCCGATCTGGGATGCATGTGTCGCCAAACACTCCAGGATGATTTTCTTAATGATATTTTTAATGAAAATTTAGTCCTACTGAAAAAGGACTATAACGTATATAAGAATTGCCAAACTCTGGGTCTTAGAAATGTAGAAAACAGTTACTAAGTAAGTATTGTGGGGGTAGGAACCAAAATGTTCTCGAAGTCAAATATGTTTGTCAGTGTTACGTGTTACCCCATAAAACACGTTGGGAAGTCCAGCAGTGGTGAAGTTGAAACAAGTTCAGCTTGTTTAACCTTTAGTGGAGCCTGATGGCTGATCACTGTCAAAGTAGAGAAGGCCGAGCTATTGACCGCACCCTTATTTGATGGCTGTCCTTCTCATTATTTTGATGGTTCAAATTAGAAAAACAGGGATTTACTTTGAAGTGTTCTTGGGAGATCATGATGTCTTCTCAATCCTGCTGATGTGAATGTTATGGTTGAGGGAGATGATGCTGAAAGTCTTTACTGAGTTAATTTTCTCCAAAGGAGTCAGCTTTGTCATCCAAATGTCAAAGCACCATAATACCCTCAACATCACACATAGATTTAATTGTTATTTTGAGAGTTTGTTCAGTTTTGACAATTATATTTTACATTTTCCTTCATCTAAACTAATATCTAAGGTTGTGCAATCTCCTACAAGGGGCTGTAAGTGTTTTAGTAATAAACCATTTTCTCTTCATATAGTCTCACTAAAAATGTTCCTTCAATTTATTACAGAACTTCATGGAATTTCTAAAACATTCTGTACTAATGAAAATAATTTTAAGGCTACTACTTCTGTCATTCCAGAATTCTTTTTACTTCCACACTTCAAATTTCAGAACAATTCTACCCCCATACCCCAATACACATTTTTCCCAAGATTGGCCCACAGAGGGTCTCAACTTAAGCCACTCAGGAGACTTTTTCAGAATAAAAATGTAACTGGAGCCTAGATACAGAGCACTATTTTTCTCTCATAGTACAGCTAGACTCCTACTCCATGACAGAAAAATCTTTGCCCAGGAGAGACTGAGGATAATGTACAAGGAAACAAGGACAATGTTGGGATGGGAGTTACGGCACAGTTAAACTGTCTCTTGGGACACCTGCTCCTGAATTAGAATGCTAGTTTGAGTCCCAGCTACTCTGCTTCTGGACAGGCATGCTGCTAAAGCATCCTGGAAGGAGTGGATGATGGCTCAAGTTATTTGGACCCATGCCACCACCTGGGAGATCCGGATGGAGTTCCAGGCTCCTGACTTCAGCTTGGCTTCTCTGTGGCTGTTGCAGGCATTTGGGGAGTGAACTACCAGATGGAAGATCTGTGTGTGTGTGTGGGGGGGGGGGGGGGTATCTTTCCAGTAGATGAAAATAAATAAACATTAAGAAGAAAAAATAAGGACAATGCATTTTTCTGGTGCTCTTTACATTAGTTGGAGTTGAGATTCTATCACTAGCAAGTAAAAGTGATCACATGAACACACTGAGGGATAGCAATTATTTGATTCTTTGATACATATACCAGGTGCTATATCTTTTGTCTTCTAACTCTGTATTTGGAAGCAGTTCACTCTAGTGATGATGATTACAACCAAAAATGAAAATCTTGATTTGAACATATAAAAATGAAACAAAAAGAAACCACTTGTAGTTTCTTAAAAACAAAATTAGTTTTCTTTTCCCCCATAATATAAAGCATTTCTCAAGACTGCCTCACAAAATATACGTTCCAGATTCAGGAACTTATTTCACGGGTATAAAGGTTTTTGAAAATGTCTAAATTAGAACTTCATAGTCTTTGCCTTCTGTGAATACACATCGATCACAATTTAAATACAATTTGTAACAAAATTGAGAACTTGATTTTTGAGAAGTTGATTACTATTAGTTGAGAATTCTGTTTTTAGTATAAAAATGCATATAGAATTACCGTGCTTGTCCAGTTCTCTATAGATTAGGGTTTATTGAAGACTCTTGGCTACTGTTCTGATTTTTAATCTGTTAGGGAATGATTATGTGAGTCACTAGCAGTTATACAGTGAGCACCTAGTGTGTGCTGAACATGTTGGATGGTAACGGGAAATGAAGAACCTAGGAGTCCATGCAAAGTGCCACTGATGCTGCTCACGGAGACATTCTGAAGTTGAGCTGCTCTGAAACACTGTAGTATACATATAATATCATAGATTCGTTTTCTATACTTCAAGTTTTTGCAAATGACAACTGTACAGTCATTATGTTTTAAAAGTGCTTTACATATGTGTGACTTTATTTAGTCCTTAGCACCTTATTGTGAAAAGTTAGTATTTCCATCTTAGAAACGACAAAAATAAGATTTACAGATTTTTATAATTTCCTGAAAGTCACTTGGCTAGCAGGAAGCCGATCTACAATTAAAACCTACGTCTTTCATCTCAAAATCCCAATTGCTTCAATATTGCCTTTCTAAACAGAATAAGCAGAAATCCATTTTCCATGCTAAGAGTTTTGTTTTATGTGTTGTATTAACAGATCATAGTAATTTCTATGTTATTGAAATAAATGTCTTTTTTTTTAAAAAAAGAAAAGCTTTGTTTTTATGTCATAACTCCATTGTTCATTGCTCTCCCCCAATCCCAGCAAAATGAAGCTGAGGTTTCAGTAGGAGAGGTGAGGAGATCCATTTCACACTTTGTTTGCACTGCCATTGGCACGTAGGGTCAGACAAACGAGAGGCAACCACAAATCCCCCCATTTGACCACTTGTCCAAAGGGGAGGTGAAAAGGTTTAGTGGGAAAAGTTTGACATTTTATCCCAAAACAAATATTAGAGATTATCTGTGGAATTAAATTATCCATATGTACACAGTCTAGGGAATTAAGCCTATCTGAAATGGTGGATTATTGAAGAAATTGAAACTAAGCCCTTAAGGCACTCCTTTTACTTTGTTCTCCATATTTTTTACAATGAGCTTTTAGATTATTTTGGCTACTTTGAATGCTGCTTTTCAGTATATTCCTATTCAGTATATATTTGTGCACTGCTTCAGCTGGTTTGAACAATTTTTAAAAAAGTATTCCCCTGATAGCCCTAGAAGCAGACAAGTATTACTTGAAGGGGAAAAGGAGATTTCTATTAGGTTTGAGAGCCACAAGTGAACAGAAGAAATTTGAGAAGTATGAAATACTCCACAGACTGCAAATCCAAAACCAAAACATGACTAACAAGGTTTTGACAAAATAAAAATCCCAGCGGTTTTTCTCCTATCTTTTTGTAAGTGGCACTTTTAGCGAGTTATTTTTTTCTCAATATATATATATACACACATATATATAAAAATATATACATATACACACATTTTATGGCATAAGTGTCATATATACATATATATGAAATTTCTATTTTATACTTTTTGCCAGTAAGTCCAGATCAGAGTAAGAATCTGGAAAATCAATCCAAATAAAAATTAATGTGACATTGTAATTTCCTCACCACTTTTTGAAAGTCCCAGAACTTATCTGAGTGAGGGAAAAAATATTAAGGCTTACATAAATGCAGTAAGACCATTTCTTTCTCTACTTGGTGGCATATTGCTAACAAATTCAATAAATTCAACTTGTCTCCATGACTCTCTGGGTTTGGCAACACGGTACCAAAAGGAGAGAAAACCCCACAACTGGGTGGGTGCGTAAAGAATCCACTAGGAGAATTACTCTCCTCCACTTGTCCTGAATGTTTTGCTCAGCACAAGTGGCATGCGTGAGCAGAAGCACGCTCAAGCTATTACCTAGAAAATTTGACACATTTTAAATGTCACAGAAACTAAAAATAAATTGCCTTCACTTTTATTCACATAACATCTGAGTTTTCCATTGTGAAGCATTTTTAGCTATCATACCAGACTTTGTTTTGTATTTCAGACTAATTAAATCATCTGCAGAGATGGTATTTCCCATGCCTGCTTTTATTTCCATGGCACAGGAGGTCCTTTGTCAGGTAGTAGCACTTTCTGGCTTACCATTGCGGGCAGGGCACAATGATGTGGGATCTATGTCCCAGTGTTGCATCCATCCATCTCTCTCTCTCTCTCTCTCTCTCTCTCTCTCTCTCTTAAGATTTTATTTATTTGAAAGGCAGAATTACAAAGAGAGAGGGAGAGATGAAGAAAGAGATCTTCCATAAATTGGTTCACTCCTCAAGTGGCCACAACAGCCAAGACTGGGCCAGACTGAAGCCAGGAACCAGGAGGTTCATCTGGGTCTCCCACGTGTGTGCAAGGGCCCAAGGACCTGAGCCATCTTCTGCTGCTTTTCCAGGCACATTAGCAGGGGGCTGGATTGGAAGTGGAACAGCAGGTACACTAACCAGTGTTCAAATAGGATGCAGGCACTGCAGGCAGCGGCTTAACCCATTATACCACAATGCTGGCCCCAAGAATATGCTTTTTTAAAAGAAATTCCCGGGTTATACTGATGTTATTAGCTAAGGGCAGCACGTTGAAACTGTGCTAAGATTTTGACCGCATATAGCTTAAATAATTACTCCTAGAAATAGATTATGACCAGAAAATAGACAAGTCTCCTGGTCTTGCTGCATTTATTTTACACTACATTTTCAATTGCATGAACTCAGTCTAGAAGGCACGGAAGCAAAGATTATGGAAACTGATGTTAAGAATATTTTCTATATTTTCTGAGAAAGAGATGGTCAAACTTACTTACAAGTTATTTCAAAGGTTACATAATTTTCAGAGATTGCTCAGAGGAGGCTGATTACACAGTAAAAAGATAAGGACTGAAAGACCTTTGAAATCTGTTGTAGAATCGTAACCACTCTAGGGCTTAAGCTGGAAGTGTATACCCCACCCCACCTCCACCATACAGAAAACAAAGGAATGACTTTAATCTGGTAATTTTCCAAAAGGAGACAATTTTGCAGGAGACAAGAACCCTGAACACCTGAACTAAGTTTCTCAAGCTATTCTGACATCTAAGACAGTCCTAAGGATGCTCTAACAATCAAGCCAGAAAAATACTACCACTCCAAAGAGGTGGAACTCATTCCCATGAGGTAGTCAAGGCCATGGGGGAGCCTCTGGGACTATCGAAATATTGCAATATGCACATAAAATGGGTGTACTTGCAAATATCTGTTTCCCATTTCATTGAAGAGTTTTCATGTGTATTATGCTGGGCTCTTCCCTTTTCTGTTGTAGTAGATCTCTGCATTAATGTATTTGTATGTTGTATCCCTGTGGTGTGTGAGTGCTCAAGAAAACATGGAAGACTTACAATCATTAGTCAGTTTTAAACAGAAAAACAGAGTTAATAAAAGTGAGCTGCAAAATATGGTACAAGCAAATTGTTCCATATATGCTATTTAGAATATTCTAGGAGAACCAGCCACTTCCAAATTAGTTAGCAAGCTTCCTCCTTACATACAAATAATATAACTAAATGTTAATTTTTATTGCAATTTCCAATATAAAATATTTATACTATGCAGATATTCATGTTCAAATATTTCTTTTTAAATTAATTTAATAAAATATTTGTTTTTTTTTTTTTCCTTTTAAGGCTCCAGATTGCCTCTTATAAAATGATGCAATGGGCAAAGTTCATTTCATTAGAGAAGAAGAAAATAAAAAAAAAAATTAATTGAGAAAAAATCCGAAGCAGTTTGAACACAATTTTAATTCTAGTCTCACCAGAAATTGGTAGTTAGCGGAAAAAGCTAAGGAAACAATGAATGCAATTTAGTATTTTAGACAAAAAATTAAAAAATATGAAATTCTCCCATTTATATATTTTGTTTCAAGGGGTTATTGTTGATAGAGACTTTAGGATAAGGATCTTTAACATAAACATTATGACATTCTATATACAATGATGAAAAATTTGTGGTTTCACACAAAAATCTTTGATGCCAAAGCTTATTTACTTTAGAGGTTATATGATTACTTAATTTAATGGGTAATATTAATTCTAAATAGGAAAGGATTACATATCAATCAGTGATCACCATTGTGCCTTGCATTTAGCAAATGTTAGACAAATCATTCTTACTATTTTGGCTATATTGAGGGAGGGCAGACCACCAGCCAAAGCAAGGGCTTCATTCTCAGCTTTCCACCACAAGTTGTCTGATCTCTAGGATACACATTCTTTATATGTAAAATGAGCAGAAGAAAATAAATGCTCCCAAAGTGCTTTCTACCTCTAAAACAATATTCTGCATAATCAAATGTTGTATTGAGACTACTACAACTTGCACCAAGATGCTGTATGAATCCAGGTGGTATAAACTGCAATATGTTCACTTTCACATGAATTCTCATTCTGGTTCTTCTCTTCTATATACCTGCACTACTTTCAATCTTCTGGTTCATCAAGACCACCAGTCTAAGCTCCAGTCATCCATGCTTTGTGTCGTATCCAGCTCAGAGCTCCAGGAACAACTTTAACTACTATCCATCTGCCAACTGCCCATCAACACCTTACAGCTGGATCCCTAGAAGCCATTCGTGCTTTGGTTCAGGTACTGTAGTGTCGTGGGCTATTGGAGAGGACTCACACTGGCTTGCATTAATGTTGCTGCTGCAGATGTATGACACAGACCTTTGGGCATACCCACAAGACCAGCCCAAGATCTTTATCCAGACTATACTTTATATTTCATCACACTAAGCCATGTTCTCTCTAATCCAACATGGACTTCCTCAACTTCTTACTCTCCCACCAATAGATTCATTCTGTTTTACGCCTACCCAATGAAAAAGCATCTTGCTCCTCAATCACTAACTTTTATTTGAAACCCATCTTATTGAGGCTACCTCATCAACAACTATTGAACTATCCACCCAGCCTCCCTCTATGCTCACAGGTTGTTAGTGTGGCCACAGCATTTCTCTCCTTAATAAGAGCTGAGCTTCCTGCCATGCTGTCAATGTTCCCTAATGAAACAAGTTTTGACATTGCTACCTGGTGAGGGTGTTTGTCCTAAAATCCAAATGTTTCAACTTAAAATCATTTACTCCTCCTCACTGTGTACACAATGAGCCTTGTAGTGGTGCAGACAGCATTACCCAGGGTATAGCTTCCCTTACCTTTTATGCAATTTTTACTCTAGCTTCACTCTTGAGTACCCTCCCTTATATCACATATATGGAACTTTCTTATTCTTGCTAGATTTAGCTTAAAAGCACATCCTAGAACATCCCAATTTCTCATTCTACACTGGGTCAAATGCGTTGGACTGGAATGCTCTCAAGGCAGGGATCTGGATTATTTTATTTTTATATCCCCATAGTATGGTGTCTTTGATCTTTAGACTCACAAAATTCTTGTATACTGATTGAAAGACAATATAAACGAATCTTATTTTATATAAGTCTATTTAAGAATATGTTCAAGTTGGCATCAGTAGCCAGGTAGCATGAAATCGAGAAGATGTTGCATCAGTCATAGGTAAGACTACATTCAGAATCATATTTTTGGTTTCAGTGAGGCATCGGACCTCAGTCTCCTCATCTATAAGGTAAGGATTATTGTGATCCTTGCCCTAGCCATTCAGATGGGAAGATGTCAGTGAAAGCAGCACAAGATTTCAATTGTTTGTGAACAGGGATTTGCTTCATTCTCCTCTGTGTTGGTCATTTTGCATGGTTAGTGCTTGACACATGGCGACAGTCTATTGACTTTCAACTTTTTAATTTCTGTATGTCATACAGGCTTACCAAGAATTTTCAAAACACTTTTATTTTCAGGGTGGGTTTCACACTTATATAATGACAGCCATACCTCCCTCCATTGCACTTCTCAGACCTTGGGTTATCGACAAATTGAAGGTTTGTGGCAACTCTGTGTCACGCAAGTTTATTGCACCACTTTTCCAAAAGCACACATGATTATTAGCTTTTTAAACAATAAAGTATTTAATTTTTTTTTTGACAGGCAGAGTGGACAGTGAGAGAGAGAGACAGAGAGAAAGGTCTTCCTTTTGCTGTTGGTTCACCCTCCAATGGCTGCTGTGGCCGGTGCGCTGCGGCCAGCGTACCGCGCTGATCCAAAGCCAGGAGCCAGGTGCTTCTCCTGGTCTCCCATGGGGTGCAGGGCCCAAGCACTTGGGCCATCCTCCACTGCACTCCTGGGCCACAGCAGAGAGCTGGCCTGGAAGAGGGGCAACCGGGACAGAATCCGGCGCCCCAACTGGGACTAGAACCTGGTGTGCTGGCGCCGCAAGGCGGAGGATTAGCCTAGTGAGCCACGGCGCCGGCCAAGTATTTTAAATTAAAGTATATACATTGCTGTTTTAGGCATAATGGTACTGCACACTTCATACCTTACAGCATAGTGTAAATAAAACATATATATGCACATTCATGTGATTTGATTTTTGGAGATGTTTGCATTGTTTCATTGCCGTGGATCTGGCCACTTGAAGACAGGATATCTTGGAGCTAGGCATTATATATAATATTCTATCTTTCTCTTTTCTTTTCACACACACATTATACAGGCTTATATCCCTTTTCATTCTTCCCTCACAATCTTTCTGGTGAGGAAGGATCTCATTAGGTAATTTGCAATGTCAAAACATTTATTTATACTTTAGATAACTTATACTTTAAATATATACATATCCTGTTAGGAACAAAGATTTATCTATGTATTTTGAAAGTCAGAATTAAAGAGAGAGAGAGAAAGATTCTATCAGTTGATTCACTCCCCAGATGGCTGCAATAGCCAATTCTAGGCTAGGCCAAACCCAAGATCCAGGAGCTTCATCCATGTCTCCCACTTGGGTGACAGGGGCCCAAATTCTTGGGCTAGTCTCAGCTTCTTATCCCAGGTCATTAGCAGGGAGCTAGACTGGAAGTGGAACAAGTGAGACATAAACTGGCACCTGTGTGGAATGCTGGCATCTCAGATAGTGGCTTTACCTATTATGCTACAACATCAGCACCAAGACTAAGTAGTTTTTAACTAATAAACTATGATTCTGTGGAAATATCAATAAATTATGAGAATTTGAGACCTTATAAATTATAAATGCACAAAATAAGTCTTTTCACTTCATTGACAGAGGTATTTAATGCCTTATGAACAAATAGTACAGGTTATCAATTTTGTAATTCCTATAGTCTAATGAGAAAGCCAAACTTCCAAATATTTAAATACTATAACCTAGTGTTTGGCATTGTGGTAGAGTATATTAAGGCTCTGTCTGGAATGCTTGCATCCCATAATAGTGCTTGTTAGTCCCAGCTACTGCGCTTCCGATCCAGCTCCCTGCTAGTGGGCCTGGGAATCATCAGACGATGGCACAAGTACTTGAGTTTCTGCCACCCATATAGGAGGCCCTGATAGAGTTCCCAACCCCTGGCTTAGGCCTAGCCCAGCCTAAGGGCTGGGAACAGAATCAGTGGGTGGAAGATTCTCTCTCTCTCTCTCTCTCTCTCTCTCTTCCTTTTAAGTAAATACACAAAAGTGTTTAAAAATGCTACAAACTACCCATTATTAATGTTCAAATATTTGTGATTCAATTTTGAACTGCCTGGTTTCAGGATGCCTAATTTTTCACAAGTTTATCTTTTCTAAATAATTTTGACAATCTTTAGAAAGGTCCTGTGTGCCCACGAAGGCGTCCTGTTGTCACTCACCCCTTGGCTGTTGATGACTTGTAAGGTTTGGCCAAGTGGTCAGCTACTTCGCGTCTGGACTTCAGCTGCCCCTTTTTGTGTCTGTGTGTGTTGACTTGCTTCCAACTGTGATGTTCAAAGGTGGTGAGGCTGCAGAGGCACTGCTCTCAGCAGAAATTGACCCCTCTGTTTAATTTTGCTTGGCACTTAATTGAGAGGAAGAAAGTCTCTGAGCAAGGTTGTTCTCATTTTGAAAGTTTACAGTAATAAGGCTGACTTTCAGGCCAGACCGCAAAGGTCCTATAAACACTGTAGGGGACACTTAAATAAATTCTTGCCCCAGTCCATCTTCACAGACGTTCTTACTGCTCAGCTAGAAGGATTGCACTCAGCAGCCCCTAGCTGTCATCTCCTCTGCAATCTGTTCTAGCCACAGAGAACCTCCGTACACAATGTGGCACCTTTCTCAGGACAGCCTGTGAGCCAAGACAGCTCTCCTGGGCAGTTTTCACCACAGAGCTGCTTCATAGGTTTGCCAAGATTTGTCCAGGCTGCATTAGGGTTAAGTTGCTCTCATTACCAAATCTTTTTTTCTTCCCTCTTCTTTTCTTGAATGAGTACGGATCCCTAACAAACATCTTACCCACCAAAATCTGTTTCATGTCTGTTTCCACAGAACCCCACTTATGATAGATATTCTGTCCTTAAAGTTGTTACTGCCTGTTCTCTCTGTTTCCAAGTCTGCCGCTGAGTCCATTGCCAGCACTCTCTAGAGCTAATTCCCCCAAGAAATAAAGCTTTTGCAAGAGCATAATTCTCTAGTGTTCAAGGCTGTGCTTGATACCTGGGTTTCTCAAAGAAACTCTCCTTCCACATGCCTTGGAGAGTAATCCTTTCAATGTACTCAGACTGTGGAAAACAAAAGCCAGCAAAAGCAGTTTTCTGCAAGCAATTCCTGCTTTCCATTTTACTTACAAACTTCTCCTGCTCAGGAAAGCCCAAACATGTTAGACATCTTGGAGATTTAATTTAAAAGAAAAAAATATATAGTGAGAAGAAAACATATTGATATCTTAATAAATTGTTCCAGAGTTTTAAGCAGAGAAGTAGCAGTGCATATTCGTGCTTTAGAGAACAACAGCAAGAGAATAGAGAATGGAGCAGGGGTTGCATGGGTTTATAGGCAGTGGAGACATATTGATTAGATATGGAATAAATGCATTAGCCAATGAGAGAGCTAAGGGAAACCTGAATGATAGAAGGAGCTATGGAGATGGAAAGGAAGAAACTGAACATGAGAGATAATCCAGTTACAGGTGTCTGATTTTAGAACTTGAGAAAGTGGGAAAAGTCAGAGATGACGAAAAATTCTATTTAAAATTATTGAAAAGGAGGGGCCAGCACCGTGGCACACTAGGTTAATCTTCCGCCTGCGGGGCCGGCATCCCATATGCGAGCTGGGTTTTAGTCCTGGTTGTTCCTCTTCCAGTCCAGCTCTTTGCTGTGGCCTGGGAAGGCAGTGGAGTTAGGCCCAGGTGCTTGGGCCCCTGCACCTGCATGGGAGACCAGGAGGAAGCACCTGGCTCCTGGCTTCAGATCGGCACAGCTCCGTCCGTTGCAGCCATTTGGGGAGTGAACCAACGGAAGAAAGACCTTTCTCTCTCTCTCTCTCTCTCACTGTCTGTAATTCTACCAGTCAAATAAATTAAAAAAAGTTAGTGAAAAGGGGCCGGTGCTGTGGCACAGTAGGTAAAGTCGCTGCTGGCAGTGCTGGCATCCCATATGGACGCCAGTTCCAGTCCTGGCTGCTCCATTTCCTATTCCGGCTCTCTGCTATGGCCTGGCAAAGCAGTGAAGGATGGCCCAACTGCTTGGTCTCCTGCACCCATGTGGGAAACTCAGAGGAAGCTTCTGGCTCCTTGCTTTAGACTGGCCCAGCTCTGTCCGTTGCAGCCATTCTGGGAGTGAACTAGCAAATGGAAGACCTCTCTCTCTCTTTCTCTCTGCCTCTCCTTCTCTCTCTTTGTAACTTTCCCTTTCAAATAAATAAATCTTTAAAAAAATAAAATAACTAATGAAAAGATGATGACACCACCCACAAAATAGAGAGGAAAATACAGCTTTTCTGAGGGAAAAGGGAAAGAATTTAGTGGGAGAAAGGCAGAGTTACTGGTTGTGGAAAAATAATTGGATGGATAGGGGCTAAAGTGAGGTTCAGAATCCTTCCTGAGAAGTACTGCTGAATCAAACAGACTTGCTTCTTTAAGCAGCTTTCTTAATGTGCCAGTGAGATACTATGGGAAAAGATGGTCATTGTAAAGAGAAAAGTCCCCACAGTTCTAGGTAAAATCTGCTGACGTCCTCCTGGTTCTCCTTTCTCTATAACTGTAATGTGGCTACTGGCAAGATTCAAGAGGTGACAGGAGTTGGTACTGGAAGAGGCCTGGTTAAGCAGACAGCAAATCTGAGAGCAGGACAAGTAGGCTTTGGAGTAAGCAGAACATTGAGAGATGTGTTTCTAGCTCTTCTTAAGAAAAAAGAAAAGCAAATAGAAACCTCAATACGTCTCCAAATGAAGAGTAGAGACTCATTGTTTCTAATTTATCTTCTACTCTCAGGAAGAAAAAACTAATGAATATTCTATTTCATTGTCATCTGGGGCCAGATTAAGCTACAGGATGGGGTTCTGTGTCTTTTGACATCATTACATTAACAAAAGGAGAAAGCTTTTGACCTGAAATGAAAAATTTCTTTCCTGTCATTGAAATACTAGCCATTAAATATCTGCTTCCTGGAAGCTAAAATAAAAAACTCTGAATCTTTTAGAAATATCTATGAAACACAGTTTTCATTTGCAATATGTCTTCCAACACTTAAGAAATGATAACATGTTCACTCATACTTTTTTTGCATCTGAAATGTCCAATGCAGCACAGAATTTATAATATTAAGATTATTTTAAATAAAATATTTTTGAAAAGTTTAGGGCTAATAATGTCACTTTAAAAGCTAGTTTTATTGAGCACTTATATGTCTATTGATCTTTTGTGTGTGACCTTTCATTACTCGTGTCTAATCATTTTTTCTTTCCTTTAAAAATTTTACTTTAACAAATTATTTTAAATGTCATTGATTCTGTATGTGAAATAAGAAGATTTACTTCAGTTTAAAAATGTTTCATGATATTGAGACATACAACATAATGGATACAGGGGTTAATTTTTTTAAATTTTTTATTTATGGCAGGAAGACAGAGAGACAGAGAGAGCTTCTCATTTACTGATTCATTCCCAAAGTGCCCACTGGTCGAACTGGGTTGGGACAAATCTGGGAGTCAGGTACTAGGAACTCTACCAGGTCTCCCACAGGGGTGGCAGAGACCTAGCCACTTGAACCATCACCTTTTGTTTCTCAGGGTGCAAATTAACAGGAAGCTGGAATTGGGAGCAGAATCAGGACTTGATCTCAGACATTTCCAAGAAATGGAATCAACCTATCTCACCACTAATGAATTAATAAAGAAAATGTGGTGTATATATATATATATATATATATATGCAATGGAATAATACTCAGCCATAAAAAGATGGAATCTTGTCATTTACAATAACATGGATGGAATGGAGGTCATTATGTTAAATGAAATAAAGAAGCATAGAAAGACAAACTATTGCATGATCTCACAGAATTAAAAATTTAAAAAAAGATCTCAAAGAAGTTGAAAGTATAATGGTAGTTATCAGAGGCTAGAGAAATAAGGGGGAAAAGAGGCTGATTAACAGGAACTAAGATGAAAGTTTTTGAAATCAGACAGTTCTTTCAGTCTTATCTTCTTCATTTACAAGCCACGTAACTGCCTACCATGTCCTCTCTTCCAATTCTTTACAGAGTACATTGTTGAGAGCTGGCGTCAGCCCACTATACTTGGAACAGTAGAACATGTTATTTCTGTCTGTGTTTTGGCATCTATCATCCAGCCTTCCTCTATCCCCCTACCCTCCAGTAATCAATATTTTACATTTAGATCAACATCTGCATAGGTGAGAGAACACACAATATTCATCTTTCTGTACATGGCTTATTTCACTTAACAATGACACTAGTTCCCTCCATTGTGCTGCAAATGTCAGTATTTCATTTTCTTTAAAAGCAGAATAATACTCCATGGTGATCATTTATCGTATGTCCTTTATCCATTCATCCACTGATGGGTACATACATTGAATAACATTGGATATTGTGAATAATGCTACAATAAATGTGGGAGCACAGGCATATCTTTCATGTGCTGATTTCATTTCCGTCATATACATGCCACAAGTAGGGTAGCTGGGTTGTATGTTTTTTTTTAGTTTTTTGAGGAATTTATATACTGTTCTCCATAATGGCTATATTTTGTGTCCAATATTTGAGAAAAGTGTAATTATTGGTCCTGTTTTAGAGATGAAATAAAATGAGCCAAGAGTGTCTAAGTAAGTCTCACAAAGCTGGAAATAGGAGCAGAGCCAGGACTTGAACTCAAGCACTTTAATACAGGAGTACCTGTGAGGGATGTAGGTGTCTCAACCATATGTCTTAACAAATAGGCCTGAAGTTTATCCTATATGCTAATTTTTTAGGAAATTTAAAAGCTATGTCCTCTTTTTCTTTTTGATTTTTAAAACAAATACATTTGACCTTTTTTAGTTAACTATGATCCAAAATTCTATGATAAATTGCTGTTGTCTCTGATTCACTTGAAGTTTAATTTTTCACGGTGAACAAAGTTCAGAGTTCATGACATGAGAAAACTATAGCTAAAATAGTATTATGGGAAACGTTAATTTTGAGTTTTTCAATTAATTTTTTTAAAAAATTCATGTTTGACATTTAGATTTTTGCATTTGTTATATAATAGTATATATTTATATGACATGTAATATGATATATGTATATAATGTGTTACAATTAAATCATTGTACTTAAGATTTTAATCTCCTTAAACATTTAGCATTTCATAAAAGGTAATTATATCTAGCCTATTTAAAAGTGATTTTGCCTGTTCCATTTTTATGCCATTTTGGGTAATTGGAAAATATTAAAAGTAAAAAACTTTTAAAATTTACAATTCTCTAGTTAATAGGTTTCATTTTATAATACTTTGAAATAATTAACTAAAAACTTGGATAATTGTGACAACATGTCTATGAAATATTTGAATAGGTCTGTAAATTGTTATAGTTTTCTGGCTAGTTCTTATGATGGTTGGGCTCCAAACTAACTGTGTTAGTTATAGTAATATCAGACTGATTTTAGGGAAAAATAAAAGTCTCCAATGCATATGTCTCCAACATAGACCAAATTAGATAGTGCCTGGTCAGTTGGCAAAGTGATTGGGATAGGCAGACATGCTCTGCTCCATACAGTTCTTCATGGATCCAGGTTGATGAAGACTGAAAATTTTACCATGTAGCATTGACTTCCAGCTGTGGGGTGTGGGGTGTGGGGCTGGCAGGGAAGAGGAGGGGGCAGGGAAGCCTAGAGGATGTTGCATGGGAGGTTTTAAGAGGCCAAGCATTTCAGATATATGCCTCATTTCAACTCATATTCCATGGGCTAGAATCCCGTTATGGGGAGATATCTTATTACAAGGGAGACCAGAACATATACTCTGTCTGTCTAGGAAAAGAGGAGGTAATGGATAGTGGTATGTTTATTGTAATCTCTGCCATAAACAAAGTAGATGCAAGTGCCAATGTCACTTCCTGTGAATCTGGACATTCCACATATCATGTAAGCTTTCTGAGCTTCAGTTTCCTCTCTTACAAAGTAGTAAAAAGCAATTAATAATTAATATGTTCTATGTTTATAATAAGGATGAAATGTGGTTGGTCTATGCAGTCTTCAGTTCAGTATTCAGCAAGAGGAACTACTCAGGAAATGGAAGCCATTTTACTTTTATCAAAAGATGATAGGTACAGCTTTTGACGTATTGTCGTTGGACTTATCAGGGTCAGAAATTATTGATCCTGGATCACAAATTACGGGACAAAATCTTTTTTTAAAGATTTACTTATTTATTTGAATGTCAGAGTTACACAGAGAGAGAAGGAGAGGCAAAGAGAGAAAGGTCTTTCATCCACTGGTTCACTCCCCAATTGGCCACGATGGCCAGAGCTGCGCCAATTCAAAACCAGGAGCCAGGATACTCTTCCTGGACTCCTAATTGAGTGCAGGGGCCAAAGGAATTGGGCCGTCCTCCACTGCTTTCGAAGGCCATAGCAGAGAGCTGGATTGGAAGTCGAGCAGTCAGGTCTTGAACCGGCACCCATATGGAATGCTGGTACTCCAGGTGGTGGCTTAGCCTGCTACACCACAGCGCCAGCCCCATGGACAAAAGCTTAAACAAAGAACAAATTGCGATGCTGGTTTAGATTATTATTAAGTGATGATGATGATATTGAGCATTGAATATTAACTTGACAGAGATCTTTATCCAGATTAACTCATTTCATACAATATTCTTAGGATGCAAGTACTAATCTCATCCTCATATTTTAGTTAAGGAAACAGAGGTTTAGAGAGATTAAGTGATTTACACAAATGTACAACCAGAATAATGTAAAGGCAAGCTTTGGTTCCATTTACACTAGAGTTCAGATTTTACATAACTGAAAAAAAGAAATATCAGCAACAGAATTTAGGGCAAAGGAGATTTCTCACACAAGACTTGAGGGTAAGTACAGAAGTGCACAAACCCACCAAGAACATTCAGGAAGGCTGTTCTTTTATAAGACCAAAGCCTGAACATGAAAGTTAAATTCTAAAGTAGGATTTTTCCAGAACTCCATCTCACAACATACCGTAGTTTGAGTTGTAAAAATACATAAATAGTTGTACAACAGTATCTGAGATTGAGTTTATTACCCCAGGGTGTTAGGATGTCAGCTAGAGATAATGCCAGGTCATGGCTGAGGCGGATATCTCCCCTATCAAACCAGGAGTGAGCATTATTGTTGCCCTTGCAGGCACAAGACGACATTGAAAGGATCTAAAGTTTGGCAAGACTGGGAAAATCTCAGGGCTTGCAGGTTGATGCCAGAATAGTACTTACTGATAAAGAAAGATTCCTATCTGTACTGTGCACAAAGATGTGGGAGATCCAATTTGGAGAATATGATTTTTCCAAGGATGAGGTCTGGTTATTACTTCTGTGGCTCAGACTACAGGAAAGGCAGCTTCTCCCTGGCAATGATTTATTTACTTAATTGAAAGTCAGAGTTACACACAGAGAGACAGAGAGAGAGAGAGAGAGAGAGAGAGAGAGAGAGGTCTTCTATCCACTGGCTCACTCCCCAATTGGCCGCAATGGCCAGAGCTGCGCCAATCCGAAGCCAGGAGCTGGGAGCTTCCTCTGGGTCTCCCACATGGGTGCAGGGGCCCAAGGACAAGGCCCATCTTCTATTGCTTTCCCAGGCCATGGCAGAGAGCTAGACCCGAAGTGGAGCAGCCAGGTCTCAAACTGGTGTCCATATGGGATGCCAGCGCTTCAGACTAGGGCATTTACCTAAGCTGTGCCACAGCGCCGGCCCCTAGGGTACAGTTTTTAAAAGACATTTATTTGTTTTGAAAGTCAGAGTTATAGAAAGAGAGGGAAAAACAGAGAAAGAGAGAGAGAGTCTTCCATCTGCTGGTTCACTCCCCAGATGGCCATAATGGCCAGCATGGCACCAGGCTGAAGCCATGAATCAGGAACTTTATCCAAGTCTCCTACATGGGTGGCAGAGGGCCCAAACACTTGGGCCATCTTCCACTGCTTTTCCTAGGAACATTAGAAGTGAGTTGGATGGGAAGTGGAGCAGCTGGGACAGCTAGCACCTATAAGTGATGCTGGCATCATAAGCCGTGGCTTTAACCACCAAACAAAATGCCAGCCCCTATGGTGCATTTTTCTATCACCCTTCACAATAATGTGATTTCCCCTGTTTATAAAGACCTAGATACTTTGTATGTGGTACTTTCCCCCTCACTTACTTATATTACACATAGATGTAAATCCATACACACATATATATATTTGTACAGACACACATATTTGGACATTTCTTAGCATTCAAAAGACACACAACTATTGGCATGTCTGTATAAATATAATAAAGTAGAGGATGAGAATAAGATTTGCATAAACATTTTGATACTTGATAAAGACAGGGGTTGGTTAAATATAGGACAATAAAAAGGATGTATCAGTATCACTGATAAAGCAGCTTATGTCTGTTGGAAGATGGCATAACTTGAATAAAAACATTGAAGTATTGTACAGGACCTTGCACTATATCTTAAGATTAGAAATAGTGTTCTCAGGGGCTGGCGCTGTGGCACACTAGGTTAATCCTCCACCTGGGACGCCAGCATCCCATCTGGGCGCCGGGTTCTAGTCTTGGTTGTTCCTCTTCCAGTCCAGCTCTCTGCTGTGGCCCGAGAGGGCAGTGGAGGATGGCCCAAGTGCTTGGGCCCTGCACCCGCATGGGAGACCAGGAAGAAGCACCTGGCCCCTGGCTTTGGATCAGCGTAGCTCCAGCCGTTGTGGCCATTTGGGGAGTGAACCAATGGAAGGAAGACCTTTCTCTCTGTCTCTCTCACTGTTTGTAACTCCACCTGTCATATAAATAAATAAAAAATAATAATAAAATAAAAAAATTAGAAATAGTGTTCTCATTTTTTCACCCCAGAGGCAAATCAAAATCTTCACTTAATTAATAATTATTTGTGGGGTCTTTTTGCCCCAATTTTGAGTCAGAGCCTTTCTGAAAATTCTCACACATGCATACAGACACACACACACGGAGGCACACACACACAGGTCTGTGGACTCCAAACATGCTAATGCCACTTCTTTTCCATTTACAAATTAGAATTAAATAATGTACAATAACGACAGCAGCGACAATAACAAGGAAACAGATGCAATGAGGAGAGGGCGCTTGCCATTTGAAGTGGAATAGAAGCTCTGTGGCTAATGGGACCATGCTGTAACTCTCTTGAGCTAGATATATCCCCGTGGAAAGTAGCAATTACCTTCAATCTCCCTGATCTGAAGTAATCCTTGCTACATGCGTTCCTCATTGTGAGTGATGAGGCCCACTGTTTGCTGAGTCTGAAGCCAAATGATCTTTCACAAGCAAAATTTAAACTTGAAATAGGATTCTCTAGCTCCCAATTCTGAGTCTATTTTTTTTCGTGTACTTTATACATTCCCAAATCAGGTTGAGACTGGCTACAGACGGTGCTGGTGTGTAATGAGAAGGGCTCAGAAGCTGCTCCGGCTCCCAGGGGAGGACTCGGTAATGGAACTAACTATGTATTGTCCACCTTATATACTAGATTTGATTTTGGACTATTTGCCCAACTGTGTTTGTTTATTTCTCAGCACTGGAGGGCTTCCATTAGCTCCAGGCTGATTGAACATAGACTATGGAGTAAGAAGGAACGGAACATTTTCCCCCTTGAATGCTGATGTAATCCCTTTTCTTTTACTGACTACTGAGCAATGTTTGCCATTGGAAACTGTGTTAGAAATGAGCTGATATTTGCAGTCATTAGTGGAAAGAATTGTTTTGATCCCAGGGAACAAAGAGAGCATTATTTTTTGGATGACAATATTTCAGAAGTTTGTGCCTAAAACTTACATGTTCAAGACCCTAAAAGGGGAACTGCTAATATTTTTAAAGCTGAAAATTACCTTGTTTCAGTAAATCGAAAGATTAATATTTAAGACCTCATAAATTTTGCTCACAGAGCATAGCCAAATATTATTATCATAACGAAAACAAAAACCTCAACTCAGCAAATTAGTCACCAAAGACCACAAGCAAATTGACATTTTAGTTTCTTAACTAATGGAATCATTTGTCATTTTACTGAAGCAGTTCATTATAAAAATAAATTAAGAATAAGTAAATTGTAGTCATAGCAATCATGATGAAATTATTAGTAATCACATTTACCAGCATGAAAGTTTTTTGCATGCTTCTCATCAGCAGATGTTATTCAAACTAACTTTGGAAATAAGCATTGATTTAATATTAACCTTTATTTTTTAATTAAAAAAGCATAGTAGAGATAAGAAATAAAGTTACTAAAAAGAGAAGGAAACTGTTGTCCTTCCCTGTCAAATATACCTGTTTGACTATGCAATTCTACTATCAAAATGAAGAAAATGAGAAATCTCTCTACCACTTTAACTAGTAAAAAAGAAAATTAGAGAGCAGAAACCAGCCCATGCAGTTTCTAAATAAATTAAAAGGAAATTACATTTCTCTGGATAAATATTTACTTCCTAAAGCGTGCCAACAAAAGCTGCTATTTTAGAAATGGGACATGGTAGTAACTAACTTGTATTTAGTTGAATTAATTGGAAATGTGCTGCTTTCCCTTTTAAGCCTCTGTTTAATTGTAAAATAAAGAATTTTCAATCTGATGTCCTAATTGCACTTGGGATCTGGTATCTTGTTTATATATATATATATATATATATATATATAAATGTATCTTTGTAGGCCATGTTAAGAAGAGCATCTAGCTCATTTTTATGATGACATCCACTACTGGAACATTTTTTCTCCAGATTTCTAATACTTGTTTTTATTCCTAACATTTAATTCCTTCAGATTAGCATCACACCTCTGACTTAAAGCTTCAATGAGCAAAATTTTGGGTGCAAGAATGTAAAACAAGATGTATTTTTAAAGTTTCATAAAACATAATTTTTAAATACTGACATGTAGAAGAAAATGTTATTGGTTAAAAAAATGACTTCTATCTCTATATGAGGTATACACAGAAACATTTTGTTCAAATTGTTACTATTATTTTTAGCCAATATTTAGTTTAAAAAATTGGTGCAAGGGGTCTTCAAAAAGTTCCATTTTTCCACAAATTATTGAAGTGCCTTGAACTTTTCTTTTAAATTTGTGTGTGCACCCAATTGAATGTATGATGTTAAAATGATTGCAACTGTTATTATTTACATAAATTGCAATATTTGTTAGGATTTTAAAATAGACTCCATAATAAGCTATTTTTATCTTTTTTTGATTCTATCAGATCCAATCATCTGAGTTAAGACCTGACAAAAGTTATATTGCAGTGAACTTAGAAAAAGACAGTGTTTTGGCCAGGAGTAAAATTGCCTGTTGAATTCCAATGGAACAGCCCATTGAAACAAGGCTGGAGAATGGAAAAGCTGAGGCACAAGGGAAGGGCGTTGGAGGAGGAGATGAGAAAATGGAGATGGAACAGAGTATGGGAGTTTAAAATCCCTGAGTAGGTTTGGGAAAGACTGCTTATTTAATACTTGTTAGGTACCCTTTTACAGTTAGAACTGCCTCTTTTGTATTGTAAACACACACTAGAAAACTCTAGCATTCCCAAAGAATCTCAATCTTCCTAAAGTTTGAAGAGTCGGGTAATAGATTTGGGGCAATGCTCAACAGTTTGAAATTAATATATTTTTCCCTTTAGTTGAAAAAAGAATCTCTTCCCACTTTGTCCAAAGCAACACACACACCCACAAACACACACATACACACACAAAGAAGCTATATATATATATATATATATATATATACATACTAATAAACACACACACACACAAGTATGCACACACAATATAAGAACAGGGAAACAGGTAGTAAGAAAATAACTTATTAAATTTAATTAGATTATTAATAATGTGTTCACAATTTTTTTAATCAATAATTTAAGGAGAAACAATTTCAAGAAACAAAAATACTTTACAGCTTTATAAATCCTAATATTTATAGCTCTAAGAGAACATTGAAATGTGAATTCATAAAACCTTGTATTAGTGATGTAATCATGGAAAGGAAGGAAGAAGAGAGGGAGGGAGAGAGAGAGAGAGTGAAAGAGAGGGAGGGAGGGAGGGAGGGAGGGAGGAAGGAAGGAAGGAAGGAAGGAAGGAAGGAAGGAAGGAAGGAAAAGAAAAGCCAGCTTGGATACTTTCTGACTGTCTCTGGTAAACTTTATAAAGGTGGATTTAAATATGCTTTGAATCATAGCATTTTAGAACTCAACCCTCAAGCCAAGTTACCATTTTACGAGTTAAGTGAAGAATTTGTATTTAAAAGCATTCTTTGATTACTTTTTCATTCTGTCAGTGGGAATTTTGTGTGTGG